>NC_134882.1:26761698-26881698 GCF_041734735.1 Babylonia areolata | reverse complement strand
TTGAGTGTGCTGTGGGCTTAAATGGGGAGACTGGGACCACACAGTCGAGTGTCATCCACTTCAAGGATGCGTCTTTGGGTGTGTTGCTCTAATTACCTGACCAACACTGCAAGTGTCTCTATCTCTTGGGCCTGGTTAACGCCGGGATATCATTATGACAGGAAGCGTAGAGTACAGCCTTGTCACGCAGTCCCAAACCAAAATGGACCTCCATAGCAACATCGTCATCATCATCATCATCCTCCTCCCCCTTCATCGTCATCAATATAAACAAAATAGTCTCAAAGTCTGTGAGACTTTCATGCCCTGCTCTCATGGTGACCTCAGTTTCGATACCCCTCCACTTCCGTGCTTTGGGTGAGTCCTGTCAATGTCGTCAGTGTCGGCAGATTCATGGGGGGGCTGTTGTTTGAGGGACGTGGTGGCGGTCTCCACTCTGGGAGAGACGCTCGCTCAGTCTGGCTCCGCGACTAAGCCATTATTGTCGTTAGTAGGGGGCTTAGTAGGTGGTGTCCTAAGTACGTTAAAACAGAACAGGCACCACTGAACACCACTGAAGTGACTCAGCAGCAGTGCAGGGTCTCCTCTGGTGTGTGGCCTCCAGGCGACCTAACATTGATGGTTCCCTGTGGACTGCCGACGCTGGGACTGCAACGGACGAACCCGGGTGTGGCCGTGTATGGGGGAATCTAAATGAGCGGCGTGGGAGTAATGCCACTGAAACGGCGCAGATGATGGGGCAGCAAAACAAAAAAAACAAAAAAACAAAAAAGTACGGATGCCCTCGGAAATTTATTTCCTTGGTCAGCCAATTCCATGAAGGCATGCAGGCTCGAGTCCAGGACAATGGCGAAACATCTGCTCCTTTTGCTGTCACAAATGGTGTCAAGCAAGGCTGCGTCCTGGCTCCAACGCTGTTCAGCCTCATGTTCTCTGCAATGCTTACTGATGCCTTCAGAGATGGCGATGTTGGAATCGACCTAAAGTATCGAACAGATGGCAAGCTAACTTGATGGCAATTAATAAACTTGATAATCATCAAAATATAACTTGCCTGAGGCAATGACACCGGTAGCCTGCTGTACTGTTGTGTTTTCCGTGAGAGCCGGATGCGATGTGCCAGCCAACTACAGAAGCAGTGAGGTAGCCTATGTGTTATCAGTCATGTACGCACAATCACGTCGTTCCACGTAGTACAAAGGGATTATTGGTTTGTTCCCTTCTTTTGCGAGTATGGGTCTGAGAGACCCACGAATTACGAATAAGGGTACTTAGTGTTTTCTCTTCTTTGGGGAGTATGGGTCTGTAAGACCCACAACGTAGGAATGCAGGTAAAAATTTTCACAATTACGTAACTGATTAACTAATCAGTTAAAGTGTACATTAATTTACTAAAATGATGCATATGTTGTGACAACAAAAGTCATAAAATTTCAAATTAATCGGACACCAAATATATTTTAAAGGCATTTTTTAAGGCAAAAATGGGTCTGTCAGACCCACAAAGTACGGTGAAGGTTAACCATCACTAACAACCTAACCCTAACACTTCCTAACCCTAACACACTGCACAGTATGGATGCAGTGTGTGTGTGTGTGTGGGGGGGGGGGGAATGGGAAGAACAAATAACTGCGGCGCGAATGCCTTGAGTTTCCTCGTTTTCAGGCAGAACATTGAGGTACAGCGCCATGACTGGGGTCATAACCAGAGCTGAGCAGGATCCAGGAACATGGGGCCACCACTGCTTTAGGGTTTAACCCGAAGCTTTATAATAACAAATACAGAACACATTTTAACGATTAGATTTTTTTAAAAGTGTATCACAAGTGAATCTTGAAGGCCTTTCCTCTCTTGTTATATATTGTGGTTCTAGTATGATTTTGTGTGTGCAGATATCCATTTGTCCAGAAAATATATTTTAGTGCAAATTACCTGACTAATGTTTGTAATGAACAAGTTGAAAATGTGACAAAAAAACAAAACACTGATTTCAAAACATGTCACTAAAAATACATAAAATGGGAAAACATCATGTTTTGTATTCTTTATTCATTTCACTTTCAGAAAATATATACTTTATGGGTCTTTCTCTAATAACAAAGAGCACAGAATATTTTGAAAATTTATACCCATTTTTTGTGAAAAAACCCTGGCCAATAGATTTCACTTAAATTTTATTTTCCTGGCAGCGAAAGGGTTAACAACACAATCATACAGTGATATGTAGGTATAATACCAAAAGGTTTTACATCATTTATTTCAAAAGGCTGGGGTAGGTGACTTCTAAGCACATAACAGAGGAAAGTGGATTTTCAAAATAATCTTCTGCTTGGGGATCTTTTCTTGCTGACTGTGGATTCAATATTTGAGAAAAAAATAGGACTATAATGTGTGCTGAAGTGAAAATTCCAGCCTTCGCCTAAGATAAATGTCATAGCATCTTATCCCTTTGATACATATGCATGAATGTGTGTGTGTGTATGTAAGAATGTTCATTATGGATGGTCGAGCTGACATATGAGTTGTTTTATGTTAGTCTCATTTCCTGCACTTATATGAATAATGCGTGTTGAGCATATCAATTTACATTGTTTATGTGATATTATATATCTTGAAAATGTTTTGTATTCCTCTGTCACAGTGACTGAACAGTCAATGACAGTAAAACATCAAAGCGTCTCCCCCACCACCCACACACACATTCAGAGAACAAAAGATATGTTTTGGATTTTCTGTTTATTATTGTATGATCATTTTAATGGAAATGTTTCAGCAATGACAAACACTGAATACAGACAGCCATTCTACATGTACAATGCAATTAAATTTTATCAGAAACTAAATCACAAACCATGCAATAGTAACAATCTGGCAGTCATTTTCTGAAGTATGCTGAAACCAGCATGATTGAAACTAGCTCATATGCAGCTTGGATCTATAATGTGCACATATGTTTTTTGTAAAGAATTTCAAGATCCATCCTTTGAATTAATTTACAGTGCAGAATTTTATGAGCAAATGATTACAATTTTTTTTTCTACCAGTATGAGGCACATAGCTTTGAAGACTTTTTGTCGTTAGTTAATCACTTCTGTATTTGTTTAGGGGGTGACCAAATTTAGGAGCAAGAAAAAGAAAACGATAAACACGTCCATACATAGAAAGGAGGGAAAGGATAATGACGTTTTTTTTGTCTGTCTGCATGTATGTGTTTCCATGTACAAAAATGTGCTGGATATGCACCAATGTCATTAAGTCTACTGATTCTGCTGTATATGTGTATATACAAGTGTGTGTGTACACGTATCGATGATGACGCACCATCATGTGTTGTCAATCTTGCATATTTACATGATTTTAAAAAAATCCTAAAGAAAAAGGGGAAATCAATAGTGGGACAGGGGAGGTAAATCATCAGACAGGGGTGGTTGGTCACAATTCTGTGTATGAACAGAACCCATTTTTGTTTGCTTCTATCCTCCATCCCGTCCCTCCCCTTTTTTTCTTTCAAAGTCCAAACTAATGTAGGAACATCAGACACATAAACACACAACCAAGTTAAATGTACATCAAAACAACCCTGGTTTCAAGAGGACATTGTTAATAATAAACAGATATGAGACAATAACTATTATCACTTCACGGCTACATAGCATACATTGCACTTTTGGACTGGCTGCAACATGCATGGATATATCGGCCTGCACAGTGATTATTCAAACATCAACCATCGTTTGCATCCCTCTCTCCCCCCTTCTCTCCATCTCTCTCAACTGCCATTTTTGTACCCCTCTCTCTTCCCTTCTATCCCTCTTCTATCCCTCTCTCATACACACATACTGGCAGATTTACAAACACTCACAGATGTACGTACAATTGTCATCGACATCAACAGCACACTTATCAAACCATTTGCAAAATAATTTATACCATTTGAACATGTATGAATGGAAATCAAACAGGGTACTTCAATAAAAGCAGATAACTGTCACCAATAAAATCTTGTACACATGAGTATTTGAACAATTCTACAAAACGAGTACTTTCTTCGTTAAGCAGTCTATTCTAAGAAAAATGGACAAATAATGACCAATATAGCTCTTTCCTACATAGCCCATTTCTGTACAAGACTTCCCACTTCAGTAACTGTTTTTCACATGGCTCAAACTCCCCTTTTGTATCGTTTTCATTTACTCAGGACCCTAAAACCACCTTCCCTTCCACAATGATAAATAAATAAACCCACTGCTTTCTTCCAACACCAAAGAAAGATGGAGTCACATGATTACTCTTTTTTCAATTTCTGTAACGCCATCTTGTGGTGTGGAAAGGTGGTGGGTTTATTTATTTATCATCTTTACTTTTCCCCTAACTGAACACACGGCTTATACCCAGCTGGAAACTAAACATCATTCAGCAGAACCTTATAAAACAAAACCTAAACACACACACACACATGGAAAAGAAAATTAGGCAGTAAATGAAAAACAAATAGCAAGAACATGTAACAAAATGAAACCAGCCCCACCCCTTAGTCCAAAAACCGAAACGGCAGGTAGTACATGGAAGACACTGTACACCTTGGTTTTGGAGGTTCATGAAGTGAAAACTTTTCAGTCAGTCCATAATACTAACACACGGACAGAATCGAACCAGAAATTGCCAGTTGAGCAAAATGCAGTGCCTTGCAATGTTTAAATATAAAAATGCCACAGCTTTACCATTAGATTCACCACATCAAAAAGATTCTCATGACCTTATCACTATCCTCATCTTTATTGTTTGAAGCCCAGCTGAACACACAGGGTCATATCAGGGTTTAAACACTATCAATATTGATCGTGCAGAACCTGTGGGAAAAAAAAAAAGAAGAAATTAACAAACTAAAATCGGCTGAAATACACAGAGCAATACACAGAAGGCTAATAAATAAAATTCAAAACACCAGAGGACGGGGCCAAACATGGAGTAGTCGGAGTGCTAGATATGTGTCCTGGGTGGGCCTGTGAGTTCCATGGACTGAATCTGCTGGTGGATAAAGGAGTATGCACATTTCTCCAATTTCCCAACTCAACTTATGGGTGTGACAAACTTTTCATGTGTTCAAAACCTTCATAGTGTACCCATCAAAACATAAACAGACCTGTTAATGATCCCACAATGTATATCAATGACAGTGGAGGGGGTTCTGGAAAAACAAACATAACCAGAAAGCATCCATCCTCTGAAACAGAATATGGCTGCCTGGCAGGGAGAAACTGGTTATGAGAATCTCAGTAATGGCACCCAGTGGGTAAAGGGTAGAGATTTTTCAAATCTCCCAGGTCAACATATATGCAGACTTGCTAGTGCCTGAACCCCTTCATGTGTACATGCACACAGAATTAAAATACGCTTGTCAAACATCCTGTAATCCATGTCAGCGTTTAGTGGGTTAGGAAACAAAAACATACCCAACATAAACACTGCGAAAACAGAGTATGGTGCCTACATGGCAGGGTAAATAAAAAAAAAATGGTCACATACATAAAATGTTATAAGTCTGTATATGTGTGCATGACTGAAACCTGATTGAATGACAGAGGAAATGAATGATGAGCGCCCAATGGCAGCTGTCAGTCGGCTCAACCCAGTTAGGAAGCCTGTTGTGCAAATGACTTCATGTTTGTAAAGTGCTTAGAGCTTGGTCTCCAACAGAGGACAGGTGCTATATAAATAAACATATTGTATATCATCATGCAAAAAAGTCTAAATGTAGAATCGAGTGAATGTGGAATCAGCACCAGAAGAAGCAGCCTTCCAGCCATAGTACAAGCAGACCAACAGCTTGCATTTCACATGAGCAGAACTATAAATTACCAACCATTCTTTGTATCAAAACTGTTAAACATAATAATCCCACCAGGTATCAGAAACTTCTGACAACAGACTGCTTCTTCTTCTGCATTTGTGGGCTATAACTCCCATACAAACTCTTGTTTTTGGGGGTGTGCATGCTTCGCAAGTTCTTGTTTCCATAACCCATATTACAGGATTTTTAACATGCACATTTAATCTTCTGCATGTATATACACATGAAGAGGGTTCAGGCACTGGCAGATCTGCACATCTGTGGACCTCAGAAGAATCTCCCCAATTAACCCACCAGAATCCTTAGCCAAACTCAGACCCAGGACTCTCAGACTGAATGTCTTAACTCTCTAACCACTTGGCTGTTGCTCTTCTCACTACAAAAGTACGAACTGCTTCCTTTGTTATTCATCACCATCCTCTTCCTGCCTTGCCCCTATCTGATAAAAACAGTGGCACAGTATGTATATCACTTGTATTTCATGCACAGGCATTTTCAAAATCTTAAGAGCTTAGTGACTCAATCATACAAGGAATGTTCTGAGTCACATGCTAGAAACATCTTTTTTCCACAACAATCATCATCAACAATTGATTAATACCATCACAGAAAAGCAATCGCTGTTTGAAAGCCAAGACTACATCCACAGGAAGACAACACATTCAACCTACAAACTCATGTAATATTTCCTATTGAACGTTTTCATCCTCTGTGTGTGTGTAGGTGTGGGTGTGGGTATGTTTTCTCAGACCCTGTGACAGCTTCACGTTTTCACAAAGCACAATGAAGCTTGCTTCCACTTTATTCACATGCTCCACTCAAACCGTCAAAGCACCAGTGTGACAATGCTGACTTAAGACGCAGTCTGTAACATAATGCTGACTTAGTTTTTCTCTTTTGTGAGCTTTAAAACTACACTGCTCAAAGAACACTACTTGGTCAGCACTAAAAGTACTTCATTCAACAACATTCTCTTTCTCAAGCTTTAAAACTACATTACTCAAAAGTAACGTATGTACACTAACACTAGTAAGTGTATTGGGTCATATTCGTTTCCTTTACTAACTCTTTTACCTATTATCACAAACTGTGGTCAATTCTGACTTCCTATCAAGGCATGTTCTCACAGCTGTTCGATCTTTGCTTTTGCCAATTATTGAAAATAACCCCTCAACCTGTTTCACTTTCATTCATAGCACAGTAGTGGGGTTTGTTTTTTGTTTTTTTTGTTTTTTGGAATGACAATGCTGGTGGTCACAAAGGTTATTTCCCTTTGAGTTTGGCCATGAGAGTTGTGTTTTCCTGCTTCATCTCCTGGTAGTCCTGCGTAATCTTCTCCAGGTTGGCCAGCACTTTCTTGTGGCTCTCTGTCTCAATCTGTGAACAGACAAGCTATGTGTTAACATCTTGTGGCTCTTTGTCTCAATCTGTGAACAGACAAGCTATGTGTTAGCACCCTGTGGCTCTCTGTTTCAACCTGTTAACAGGCAAAATACATTTTAACCTCTTGTCACTCCTCCACATCAAGGCATGCAACATATACATGTATGCACACACACACACACATCACTACTAATACTACCAGACACACATCTACAGATTGTACCAGCAATGTGTTTGAAGTTACCTGATCTTCTAGGTCTCGGATTTCTCTAAGGATGACACCTGTCTCCTCCACTGTCGTGGTCAACTGTTCACAGTTCTGTAACATACACATCATTACTGTTTACACTGCACACAGTTCTGAACATACATAACATCATAGTTAATTTCTTTATACCACAGCATATATATCAAAACTGGTGGTTTTGTGTATTACAGTTCACATGCTACAACTAACTTCACTGCAATTATCATTACCACTGCCAGCTTCTCAACACAGTCCAGACACACTTTATTCACAGTGCATGTCTGTCATCACTTTTTTTCATATCTAAAAAAAAAAAAGCTGTTGTTACATGTATCAACCCACTACACATGAATCTTTCAATAATCCACGATTTTCATGAAACCCAGGGTTGACAGATGATAGTCAGGAATCACAATTTTCATTTTTTAATGTTTTTGTCACTGACCAGTTAACCAGTTTATTTGTAGAGAAGGCAAACTAGATGCTCAGAAGACACTTTAATGGCTCATTTTCAACTAGGAGGAAAGGAATATAATCATTGCACTTTCTCCTCTAAAGGGAGACGCTCTTAGGTATAAGAAAAGCTTAACAGTTCACTTTCTGAGAATGTGATCCAACTTTTTATCTTGATTGAACCCATAATTGTCCTTGCTGGACATTTATACTACAAGAGTTGTGGTTTATTTTCTTCTACAGCTATAATCAGACAATACACATGCTATTTCCAGCTGTATTTTGTTTTCTTTTTGGGTGTCATTCTGTGGAAGTGGAAATATAATTTTTCAAAACATAAAAATTATTATCTTCGCCTTGAAATACAAGAATAGTTATCTACATTCAAAGTAATTGGGTAAAAAAGCCTGGATTCTCAATCCACATTTATTTTCCTTGACAATAACATTTACTTTCATTCTGTATCTCCTACAGTGTTTGTGTTAGAATTTTTTTTAAATATGTTACCCTGGATATCCTCAAAATTCCATGGCAAGGGGAGGGCACCTTAAAAAAATCATGTGGCACCGAACAGGTTAAACTCACAATCTTTTCCATCTTTGACAAACGTCAGCAACTGATACCCACCTCATGTAAGGCTGCAAGGAAGCGATATGCTTTTTTTACACTTTCATCCTTTTTGGCATCCTGCAACAAATCCACATTGGTCTTTGATAAAGATGCAACAACAATGCCTTTACACCATGCACATCAAGCCTATTTCTCTGCTTTGTCAACTCAAACACAGCATACGATCATTCATCTCCAAAGCACAGTAGTGAGCTCACAAACAGGCAACAGTTGGCAGTACCATGAGTGTGTCAGATGTCATGAATGTACCAATAACAGTATTACATTGAACACAGAAAAATCCATCATTGTGTACACATCATGAAGCCTCTTTACCTTTCAAATGGAAAAAAGACATACTCCAGCATGTTTGAAATGATGTACCATATTTTCCTGACTACAAAGTTCCTTGGATGAGTTCTCTAGCATAAAAAACTTTATATAACCAACGATGCCAGCACACAAATGAAGGAAAGCAGTGATGATAAAACCCCATACCCTGAATATCAGTTCATCTGTCACTGTGAAGGTCCTGTCCAGCTTCCCTGTTAAAGAGTTGATTTCCTTCTGTATGCTTTTAGTGTCTATCAAAATCTGCACACACACGAAAAAACAACAACATACATTCACAAATACTTGACTGATATCACCTACCTCCTTGTTTCGTTTGAAGACAGAAAAATGTTATACACTGAAGACAACGAAAGCTTGTTTCTTGCCAAGATTTCAGCATGTGTTACTGTGTGTAGAGTGATGTGGTGTGTCGTGTGGTCTGGAGTGGCGGGACTTTGTTTCTATTTTTGTATTGTAAGGTGACGAGTATGTGCAGCATTTCATGGCTTTTGCTGAATGAACACATAAGTGAATAGTTATGCTGTATTTTAGTTCAAAGGCAAGTCAATATACATATTAGTTAGATCTGGAAATAAAATATGGAGCACTTACAAAAAGAACTTGCAAAACGCCCTGATTTGATCAATATCTAAACAACATATAGCAAAAAGAGAAGCTGATTAATGTATCCCCAATATATGTAAAACGAAAGAAGAAAATAAAATAAACATACTTTCCTCTCCATGATTTGTAGAAAAAACGCTATAATATACTCAACAAGAGCTACTTTCTTTGTCATATTCCAAACAAACATTATCAAAGCTTAAAAAAATAAATAATTTGCTAGAGTCTGAAATACATGAAAAAATATCAGTCTTGCAATGACTCTTCCTTTCAGAGAACTCAGCATAATCATAATCATTACCATCACCATCATCAACAATTCATAAATATTCTACTTCAACTACTCTATCAACAAGTGAGTAGTGTGTTTAACTCGCAAACAACATAAGAAATCATTGGGTGAGCAAAAGAAAAATGGAGATACAAAACTGATTTTCATGATACAAAACTTCAGATACAAACAAACAAAAAGATGGGGAAAGGCAGTAGAGGAGACTGGAAAGAGGAGGGGAAAAAAAAAAAATTTAAAATAATTACCCGATCAATTTCTTGCTTCTGTTTCTTGATGTTGGCCACAATCTCCATGATTTTGCGGGTATAAGCTGATCGGTTCACATCTTTCGTCATCCGCTCATATTCCATTTGCTGGACAAACAGCAAATACAGGCATGTATTCCACTTTCACTGTCACAGCATGATGGTCACACTTCCACACATAATAATACATATCTAATAACACAATATCATGTAATATGTTGTGATACTAACAAATCAAAAGCAACTCATTTATATCAACATCAGTGAGGCTGAGTAATGTTCACCTGCCATCAAACTAAACAAACTGAATAATAATTTATCACATGCTTGCACACATTATACACTGTCCACTTGTTGTCACTCTGCTCTTTATGGCTGCATGTTTAATGTTTTCTGAATAAAGATTTGTTCAAACCAACTGCAAACAACGGGATTCTTTCTTCTGATTCTTTCACCACCAAAATCTGTTAAGTAAACAAATCAACAGACAAATGAATAAATGAATAAATAAATAAATGCATTACTAGCAATGCATTATCTTATTATCATTGATATAATTTTTGTCATTATCATAATTTCTTCTTTTGTAATCCATTTTACATAGTGCAGATGTTATGAATCTTGGTCACTTTTGTTTCTGTGCCTATGCTGGCAGGTGTATGAGACAGAGATGACAGAAAGAATGTGTACATGTGTGCAGAAGAGAACAAATGAATGAATGAATGAGTCAATCAATCAATCATTTAAAGGGAGAAGTTTGTATAATACTCCATGTTTGGTGATACACATACTGTACCATGTCAAACTGAAGCAAACTAGGACTATCAGTTTGCTCTGCTTGGCCAAATTTCGCATGGCTAACGGTGAAAAGACAACCCGTCTTGCCCGGTCCGCTCTTAGCCAATCAACGCCTCTAAAAGCTACAAGTGCTGAATCATTCCTTTGGCCAAGGCTCTCAACGCCATCTTGTCAGGTTTATGCTCTGTCTCATGTGAGGCTTTTTTTTTGGCTATTAAGTGTGTTCATTTGGCCTTATTTTGTTGCTGCGGCTTGATTTTATTGTATTCTTACCTTTTGTATACTTGATTCAACTCTGCCCCCTTGAATCATTTGACTGTTTTACCAACTGTTTACACAGGTTGTTTTTCTGGTCAGGCATCTGCTTGGCAGATGTGGTGTAGTGTATATGGATTTGTCCAAACACAGTGACGCCTCCTTAAGCTATTGATACTGATACTGACTTTCTGCATGGTCTCAGGGTGAATGTACACACGCAAACATACATACAGAGAGAGAGGAGAAAGCAAATGAGCATTAGGTGTGTGTTGTGACTGATAAGACATTGACTGTGGGTGTCTTACCAGCTGCTTACGCACACTGTGTTTCTACATGGTGTCAGGGTGAATGTATTCATGTAAACACAAAGAGAGAGAAGAGAAAGAGAATGGTGCGTGTGGTAAATGTGAGTGATTAGTGAAGGTGTTCTACCAGTTGTTTACGTAGACTGTCTTTCTGCATGGTCTCAGGGTGAATATACACATCCAAACATAGAGAGAGAGAGAGAGAGAAGAGTACCTAGGTGTGTGTGGTGAGTGCGAGTGATTTGTGCAGGCGTTTTACCAGCGAAAGACATGGCCTCAGGGTGAATATATACATGTAACACAAAGAAAGAGAAGAGATAGAGAATGGTGTGAGTGTGAGTGGTGAGTGTGGGTGCTTTACAAGCTGTTTACGCAAACCATCTTTCTAATGTACACATGCAAACATAAAGAGAGAGAGAAGAGAAAGAGGATGAGTATCAGGCGTGAGTGGTGAGTGTGAGTGATGAGTGCGGGTGTTTTACCAGCTGTTTCTGCAGGTCATCTTTCTGCCTGGCCTCATCAGCCACCTCCTTCATCTTGCTGCGGAAGGCCTTCATCTCCTCCAGCTGTTTCTGGGCCTCTGACTGCAACAGGTCAGCCACACCTCACACACTATGCCACATCAGAATGGTAGGTATTCACAGAATTGTACAGAACAGTACAGGTCAGTACATGTCAGAACAGCACAGCACAGTACAGTACAGTACAATACAGTAAAGTACAGTTCACTGTTCAGTCCAGTGCAGAATTCACACATGATACCAGATCATAATAGCAGGTATTCACAGAACAGTACAGTACAGTACAGCACAGTATAGTTAAGTACAGTAAAGTACAGCACTGAAAAGTTCAGTATAGTACAGTATTGTACAATGTAGTGTTGTACTGCACTGCCACTGCAATGCACTGCAATGTGCTGGAATGTACTGCAACATATTGCAGCATATTGTATTGGATCGCATTGTAATGCATTGCATTGCATTGTACTGTATTGTACTGCACTGTACTGTACTGTACTGCACTGTACTGTACACTACTGTACTGTATTACAGGTTGCTCTCCCCAAGGAACTTGCACTGCCAATGCAGTGTCACCACCCTTTTTGATTGATATTAGTGTTTACACACAACATAAGTCTATGTAATAATCTTATGTTTTGGTTGTGTGTGTGTGTGTGTGTGTGTGTATAAATGTGTGTGTTTCTGTCCATGGTAACTTTAACAAGTTCATTTTCTCTGGAAACGCTTGTCTGTCAATATCAATTTGGATTAAATGTAAGTACACCACTGACATGTTTATTGAAAACAAATATCTTAACACTATTCTGCCCAAGCCTTTTTCGTTGAGTTGCCTGCCCCTGCCCAAGTAATTTTCACCAATATGCTGATGTGTGAGTGTATGGTCAGAAAAATACTCATAAAATCTTTAAATATAGTGGATTTTGATCAAATTTGTCAAAGTCATTAAAAAAAATAACTGTAGTATTGAAGCCTATAATTAGTCATTACAAATTATTGCTAAAATAAAAGAAAACATAAAAAAACATGCATAAAACATGCTTTTTTGCACAATACATCACAACAGATCTGAAGAAAACATGCACAGTCTGAATCATTCACCACTTCTTCACCTTCCTCTGCACTCAGTTCAAGGAAATTATCGCTATTTTCCTCCTCTACTTCATTTTCCGATTCATCATTCTCCTCCTCACTGTCACAGTCCATGATTTTGTTGACAACCTTGTCCGAAGTCAATTTTCATTGAAAAGACATCGTTTTTGGCTCCAAAATCACCCATGCGAAACTTGAATTTCCCTACGTTTGTATTCTTCCGGTTTGGTTTGAATAAGAGTTTCTTCCCTTTAATCGCTACCAAAACTGAAAGAAGACCAGAAGAACAACGAAACTACGTCTGCGGATGACAAACTCTGATCTGCACGGATGTAGGTTTGACATTCGTGGGCAGAAATGTGTTAAAGACAGTACAGAATTAACTAAAATGAACACAATGAGAATTCTAGTCAACAGCATGTATTCATCAGCCTTCTTGCTTGAAACGTCTATCTCTGTGGGAATCGTTCTGCATATATATAGCTACTTTTATTATAAGATATCTGAACAGTAGAGTTGAAGAAAAGACGGGAATAAGAAGTTCAGTAGATATGAACTGATTTGATTTGATTTGATATGGATACTTGTACAACGCCTATCCTCAGTCGGAGACCAAGCTCTGGGCGCTTTACAAACTCAGGGTCGTTTGCACAACACACTGCCTACCCAGGTAGAGCCGACTGACAACTGCCACTGGGCACTCATCAGCGTTTCCTGTGTCATTCAATCAGATTTCAGGCACACACATACACACTCAGACATGTAACATTTTACGTGTATGACCGTTATTTGGATAAAAGTGAAACTGGCTAGGACTGTGTGGCACAAACCAGCATGTTTCAACAGATCTGCACATGAGTGCTGGCATGACAGCAAGCAGCGCTGGGTGGCGACTGACCTCGCGCTGTGAGCTGAGCTCCCTCAGTGTGCGGTACTGCTCTATGAGAGGCGCACGGTGCTTTTCCCACTGGGCCGCCAGGCTCAGCAGTCTCTGTGCGCTGTTGTCCACCACCCCCTGTGTCACACACACGCACGCACAGTATACACACTTTGGTAGGTCAAACATACTGGTGTCATTGTAGTTAAAAACTCTGATGTGCTAACACACACACATAAGACACAGCATACACATCAAGGTAGGTCTAAGACACTGGTGCGCACAACAAGCAAATGCTTTTGAGTTTTGTAGATCAAGACACTCATGTTCGTGCCACATTCACAACACAGCACACAATTCTTTTGGCATGGACAACTAGGTAGGTCTAAATACTGATGTACATTACACACACACACAACACAGTAAACATTTATCTAAATTTGTACACTGGTGCACCTAGGTAGGTCTAAATACTGATGTACATTACACACACACACAACACAGTAAACATTTATCTAAATTTGTACACTGGTGCACATAACACACACACACACACACACACGCGCGCGCGCGTGTGCACACACACACACACACACACAAAACGCATACAACATTCATTTTTGTAGGTCTAGACACTGATGTATATGATGAACACACATGATACACATTTTTGTAAATCTACACAACACAAACACACACACACGAAGCAAAAACACAGTTTTATAGATCCAGACACTGATGTGTCTGACAAACATACAACCTTCCCCCTTTCCACCCACACCCTTCCCACACTACCACCACACACACACACATACACACACACACACACACGCACGCACACACACGCGCACACACACACACACACACACACACACATGCGCGCACACACACCTGCAACTTGAGGATGTTGTTCTGGGCGTCAGGCAGCAGGTCCATGGTTCGCTTCTTGACGTGGAAGGCGTCCTGCTTGTCTCGGGCCTGTTGCTCGGCAACGCTCACCTGCTCCTCCACCTGCTGCCGGCCTGCCCCCACCTTCCTCACCTCCATCTCCAGCTGTTCCAGCCGTGACGTCACCTGGCTCAGCTCCTCCCGCAGGGCCGCCTGCTCCTCCTCCCGCTTCCTCTGCGTCTCCTGCGGACAAGGGGTCCACAACCATCATCACTCACAGACACGGCCTTCATCGTATGATAACTAGCATGGGTGTCTGTAATACACTCCATCTCCTAAGCACAGGGCTGCCTGCTCATCTTCCTACTTCCTCAGCGTCTCCTGGGGACAGGGGGTCCACAACCATTATCAAGACCTGTTTACCGCCAAACAGATACAGGTGTAGCTTGGATGGGTATGTTATTACTGACATAGCCTTCATCTTACAATAACTATGATGGGTATTCATAATGCACATCTTACAACAACTATGACTGTATTCATAATGCACATCTTACAATAACTATGACTGGCTTTTATAACGCTCTCTTTCTCCTTAGCACAGCGCCGCCTGCTCCTCCTCCCACTGTGTCTCCTGGGGGCAGGGGGGTCCACAATCATCGTCACTCACAGACATAGTCTTCATCTTACAATATCTATGATAGGTATTTATAATGTGTTCTATCTCCTTAGCACAGGGCCACCTGCTCCTCTTCCCACTTCCTGTGTCTCCTGTAGAAACAATAATGATGTTTCAGTACACACACAAGCACAAGCACGCACACTTAAAAAAACCTCATCATGCAGAGCCACCTGCTCCTCGTTTCAATAGACATTAACTAAATAAGTAAACAAAAACACTGAATCAGAAGTATAATGCCAAGGGTGACCCTAATGAAGAATAGATTAGATATTTTGAAAAGGAGAGAGAGAGAGAGAGAGAGAGAGAGAGAGAGAGAGAGAGAGAACAGAGAGATTTTCTACAGGAAGAAAAATACAGCTGACTGGGTAGGAAAGGAAGGTGTGAGTACAAGTGGTCAGCATGCAGCAGGTCACTGACCTCCTCTGTGTCCTTGGTGGCCACCGCTGACCCAATCTGAGACATGGTCTTCTCTTCGTCCTGTACACAGGTAACAACACCCAGTGTTAACACACACACACACACACACACACCACTGACCCAATCTGAGCCACAGTCTTCTCTTCATCCTGTGCAGGTAACAACACCCAGCGTTACACACACACATACACATACACATGCATGCATGCATAAACACACACACACACACACTTCATATACATACAAACACACATCCAAGTTGCCAGGTACAAAAAAATCACTCAACCATGTGCACACACAAAGTGTTTCATAAAACTGCACAAATCTATTCTACGCCCACCCCATTCCACAACAAACACAAACCACAACACACACATAAACACACACACACACCCACACACACCTCATCCTGGCATACATGAGTTTTTCCTTGTGTGCAAACCATGAGCCCCTGGTCTTAATCCCAAATTCCCCCCCCCCACTCTCCCTCCACACACACATAACCATATATGGACACACACACACACAAACAAAAAACCAAGACAAAAAAACACACACAACACAAACCCCCATTCCGCCCTTCCTCCCCAAACCCTTCACACAACCATACCCTCAGACACACACAACCCCACTCCTCCAGCCCTCCACCTCCCCCTACCCCCCACATACACACACACAGCACACAGTGTCCTGACCTTGGCATACATGAGTTTCTCAGCGTGTGTGAAGCGTGAACCCTTGGTCTTGGCGGCGGTGCGGGCGCTGTGGGTAAGGGAGTCGATGACCTGCTGAAGGTCACGCCCCGCCTCCTTGCTGCTGGGCCCCTCCCTCTGCTTGGCGTCCTGCTTCAGCCGGTCCCCGATCAGCTTCTGGATCTTGCTCTGCTTCCGCGCCTTGTACTCCTGGCATGGTCAGGTCAAGGTCAACGCCAGGTCAGGTCAAGGTTAAGATAAGGTTGAGGTTAAGGCACCACACCGCTTGTCTAGGGCTTGGTATTGGAAGGCGGGATATCCAATCCTCTCCTTCCACCATTTTAACCTTCCCTGGGGGACTTAATCCTCTCCCTCCGTCATTTTAACCTTCCATGGGGGATCTAATCCTCTCATTCCACCATTTTAACCTTCCATGGGGGATCTAATCCTCTCTTTCCACCATTTTAACCTTCCCTGGGGGACCTGATCTTCTCATTCCAACATTTTAACCTTCCCTGGGGGACCTGATCTTCTCATTCCAACATTTTAACCTTCCCTGGGGGACCTGATCCTCTCATTCCACCATTTTAACCTTCCCTGGGGGACCTAATCCTCTTCTACCGCCACTTTAACCTTCCCTGAACAACATCAGGAACATATTCACACCTGGGTGGAGTAAGGAAAATAAGAGTAAAGTGTCTCTCTTAACCCTTTGAGCCCTGAGTTCCTGGGCAATTTTAACCCTTCTGCCTGAGCTCCTAAGCCAAAATTTGCAAACAATTGGTATTAAACCCTTTGAGCCCTGACCACCGCTTTACCAGTGGCAGAGAAAAATGACATAATGCCCAGCCACTGGCTGAGCGGTGCGTAAACATTTGGAGCGTGCAGAGTCTCAACCTGGCCCGTCAGGGCAGAAATCAGGGACAAAACATGTGAGAAAACAACTGTACACAACGCAGCAAGTAACTGATATGCTTGATGATTTATCGGAAGTAGAGTATGACAATGATTAGTCTGACAGTGAGGTGGAATTCGAATCCGATGATTTTGCTACAGATAGTGATGTTGAAAATGAATCTTGAGCATGCAGAATCAGTTGATCAAAGGAGGCGTGTCAGGTTGAGACTCTGCACGCTTCATGGTAGATCTTTTTTATCCAAAGCACATGCACAAAACACAGTGAAAAGGCGCGGCAATGTTGGTACTACTTTCGCTGACATCAGAATATTACGGTTTTTCTGACTGGCTCTTCAATATAAGTCAACCAATAGCAAAACACGACACAAGTGTTTACACACCACTCAACCGGTGACCAGGCATTATGCCACCCCTCCCCACCACCGGTAAAGTGGTGGTCAGGGCTCAAAGGGTTAAGGACACAACACCTTGCAGAAATGGCGCCTCAAACCCTGTTCACTGGTGAACACTGGATCAGAAGTCCCAATGCCTAACCAGCACCTCTCTAGTCCTGTACAACCAAAATGAAACCAAAACAGAGAAGTGGTAGCCAGGTGACTAGGAAGCGAGTGTTCATGCACCGATTATCATATGCAAACCGTAAATTTTATTCCCCCCTCAACCAGACCCTGAGTGATGGTTTGGCGCTTGTCTTGACAATCCTACTTTTCCTGTAAATACAAACTTTATTCAGACAGTGGTGATCAGACAGCTGTCGTTATCACAAAGTTCGTTCTGTGTGGATCCAGAAAATCAGACCAGATTGCTCCATTTCCATTCTTATTCCATACCTTCTGTGAGAGTCATTTTTCACTATCATTTCACATACTTTGTTATCAAGAGTCTGGACATCAGACCATTCCTTTCTTCATCTACATTCAATGGCTGCTAGTCCCATGTTTGCTTGAATGAACAAGTGTGCTTTTATACTTATTATTGTTTTTACCCCTCCATGTAGGCAACCATGCTGCATTTTTTACATGATATCATTTCCAAAACCATACTGACATCAATTACAAGATCTGTACCGTACGTATTTGACCTTCTGCATGCACATACACATGAAGGAGAATCTGTCACTTGCAGGTCTGCACACTTGCTGACCAGGTAGATCTGTAAAAATCTCCACCCTTAACCCACCAGGTGGATCTGTAAAAATCTCCACCCTTGACCCACCAGGTGGATCCGTAAAAATCTCCACCCTTGACCCACCAGGTGCCAAGCACAACCAGGATCTGAACCCAGGACCTTCAGATTAAACGGAAGTTCAACGCTTTATCCACTTGGCCATTCATTCCACTTTGATAACAGTTCCATACTGGCTGTTACACCCACCATTCATTCCACTTTGATAACAGTTCCATACTGGCTGTTACACCCACCATTCATTCCACTTTGATAACAGTTCCATACTGGCTGTTACACCCACCATTCATTCCACTTTGATAACAGTTCCATACTGGCTGTTACATCCGCCATTCATTCCACTTTGATAACAGTTCCATACTGGCTGTTACATCCGCCATTCATTCCACTTTGATAACAGTTCCATACTGGCTGTTACATCCGCCATTCATTCCACTTTGATAACAGTTCCATACTGGCTGTTACATCCGCCATTCATTCCACTTTGATAACAGTTCCATACTGGCTGTTACACCCACCATTCATTCCACTTTGATAACAGTTCCATACTGGCTGTTACACCCGCCATTCATTCCACTTTGATAACAGTTCCATAATGGCTGTTACACCCACCATTCATTCCACTTTGATAACAGTTCCATAATGGCTGTTACATCCGCCATTCATTCCACTTTGATAACAGTTCCATACTGGCTGTTACACCCACCATTCATTCCACTTTGATAACAGTTCCATACTGGCTGTTACACCCGCCATTCATTCCACTTTGATAACAGTTCCATACATTAATAAACAGGAAAGAGTGGTAACTCTCTCCATGGGCAAGGGACATAATTTCAAGTCAATGTTGCTTATGCTCCCAAATCAACTAGCACACAGGTAAATAAAGAACACAATTTCAAGTCAAAGCTGCTTATGCTACCAATTCACTGTTAATTAATCCCTTCCCCTCCTAGCCTCATTATTCTTTAATTAATAGTTCCGTACCTTCTGTGAGAGTCTGGAGGTGAGGCCAGAGTGGTTCCACTCGTTCTCCCACTCTGTCTGCTGGGCCATCTCCAATGAGCAGGCTTCTAGCACCGAGGGGGCCGTGTCCACATGGCACTGGGTCTGACTCGTCACGTAGGGCAGGTGCTGGCTGTAGTACTGTCGCTGTTCTGAAACAAACATGCCATCTTGCTGTAGTGGAATTTGTCATTTTCTTTAATCACTTTTTGCTTATATACAGCCCAGCTGACCATACTGGGCCATATAAGAGCGGAAAAACACTGTCAACATTGATCCCGCAGAAAACCTGGAAAAGAAATTTATTCTTGAGAACAGTAAAAAAAAGAAAAAAGTAATCAGCATAAACATGAACACATACTATGCACAAAATCATGCATAGGAGCATGCATCAAGACCAAAAAACCCAAAAAAAAAACCCCCCAAAAAAGCTGTGAAATGGATGAACACACACACACACACAACACACACCGCACAACACACATACACAGACACACAACAAACACTGCACAACACACACAGCACATACCGAACAACACACAGCTCACAACACACACACACAACACACACCACACAACACACCACACACCGAACAACACACACCGCACAACACACACACACAACCACATATACACAACACACACACAAACACATACACACAACACACAGACTCAAATTCTGAGATTTTGAATAACTGGTGACCCACGTTGGTGCACAGAGGATTTCAGAAAACAAATGATCAAGAACAACAGTAAATTTATAACATTTGCATCAGTTAAGGTAAAATGAGTGTTCTCATTCCTTTAACCGCATGAAAGTGTCCTTTGTAACGTTAACTTACTAAGTCTCAGCAGAACCAATTTTCCTGCAGAAAGTTAGAACTTATAAAACCAGAATACATACTTGGGAGATAAATATCATTTGGACATAAATATTCAATTACATAACAATATTCTATGAATATCAGAAAAACTGGGACATTCTGAGATAAAATGAAATTCATCACCAATTATATTAACGACACACTTTTTCACAAATACAGTGTCACACAGTGACACACATATGCACGCATGAGCGCATGGGCACACACACTGACCTTTGGGCAGTCTGACGGTGAGATTGGCCACATCTCTGGGTACTGACAGCTGGCAGGCATGAAACCTCCTCATGCAGCTGACGCCCTGCAGCAAGCACACACACACACACACACACACACAAACACACATAGAGTTAAAACCCAAATACTGCTGTCTCCATAAAGAACACCAGAATCATCTTTATTATGATGTCCTATGGTTTCCTTACCGCATGGCACTTTTCCGAGTTGTGTGTAGTGTTCTGCAGCCCAGTGCCTTGCTGTTGTGCTGTGGTATGCTGTGTCCTGTTGTGCTGTATGATCTGTTGTGTTTTATACAGCTGTGTGTTTCCATACCCTATCGCCATGTCCTGAATTGTATAGTGAGAGAGAGAGTGTGTGTGTGTGTGTGTGTGTGTAAGTACATGCGTGTATGCTGTGTATATGTTTGTGTGGATGTGTATGTGTGTGTGTTAGTGTTTACACATATGCATGTGCGTGTGGATGTCAGTGCCTGTGTGTGAGAGAGAAAGAAAGAAAGAGAGAGAGAAAGAGAGCAGGAGAGAGAGAGAGAGAGAGAGTACAGTGATTAAATCAACTGTAATTTACACAGCATAACGCAACATGGATAAAAAGGAGATACAATATATAATTTAGTCACTAATCTTGATGTGTTCCGAGTATAAAATTGTCTTCCTGAATTGTACATTTCATGACAACACCATGTTTGTCTGAACACTTCATCTCTCATTCAAGACTCTGTGTGTGTGTGTGTGTGTGTGTGTGTGTGTGTGTGTGTAATACCATTCTGTGTGTGTGTGTGTGTGTGTATGTGAGTGTGTGCGTGTGTTTGTGTGTATGTAAGTGTGTTTACTTTAAGTGTGTGTGTGCCTGTCTGTCTGTGTCTGTCTTTCTTTGTGTCTGAGTCTGAGTGAGAATGAATGTGTGTGTGTGTGTGTGTGTGTTTCTTTGTGTCTGTGAATCTGAGTGAGAATGTGTGTGTATGTGTGTGTGTGTGTGTGTGTGTGTGTGTGTGCATGCGTGCATGTGTATCCATGTGTGTGTGTACACGCTTTTTTGTGTGTATTCTTCTCAGCAATGATGGTGGCAGACAAGCAACAGGACCCTACGCCTTCATCAAGTATCCTGACACCACCCATGTCAGCATGTCTCTACTCTGATGCCAAGCGGACCCAGCAGCCAGTCTGACCGCTCTGCTCAGCTCACCTCTCTGTGCCAACCTGGGGGTTTGGTTCGGGTCCGCAGACCCTTGTTTTTCAGGTAGGGTGGTACCCAGGGTAGACTGAGCTGACTGCCCAGCTCCATGCAGATGGCTCTGTGCATGAGTACTGACGCACCTGTACATACACACAGGCACACATAAATGCATTCATATACACACGTGCATGTACATACACACACACTGGAAAGATAAAAGAGAAAAAACATTAAAGCTAAAATTTTACAATAGGATTGTAGCAGAGTACAAAACTGAAACCTATCTTTTAAATATATCAGATAAAAAACACAGACAAGCTTTAACGAAACTCAGAATAAGCGCGCATGGCCTAAAGATTGAGAAAGGTAGATGTTTAAATATTCCACAAGAAGACAGATTGTGCAACAAGTGTAACATCCTGGAAGACGAAATCCATGTTCTTGATCATTGTATCAAATATAAAACCTTAAGGCAACAATTTTTAAAAGGTATTCAAAATTCGAACAACACAGGAAATATTCCCAGTCAGGTGATGCTAACAGATGATGAATATATACAAACAAGATTAGGAAAATTTGTTTATGAATGCTGATGCAATTTACTGCATTAACTGATTGATTAATTGTGTGTTTTTTCATTCAATCATTTATTTACCATTGCACTTGTGTCTTATAAACCTTACGGTTTCATGACAATAAAATCTATTCTATTCTATTCACACACACACACACGCATGCACGCACACACACACACACGCACACAAGCACACACATACACACAGATTAACATAATTATATCTATGGTATCAGCAGTAATCAGTGAATGAAAACTCATTGATTCCTGGACAAAGAAAGATGTCCATTAATACTGACAGGACAAGCAATAATGCCAATGTTGTTTTTCCACTTTAATGAATAAATGTACGCTCACTATACACGCACCAATACTGTGGAAAAACAACATCAGAATCCTGATTACAATTCACTACAGTGTAGTACACTACAATACAGCAATACAATACAAAAAATAACATAACTCTATTGATCCCTTCTAGGGGAATTAGTGGTGTGCACAGAGACACATTTAGGAAAAGAGGGTGGCTGTGAAAATCCCAGTGTATTCAACTTTGAAGCTGCATACATGTTCAGCGATGAAGAGAAAGGAATTGCGGGGAGGTGGGTAAGGGGGTGCTTCCAGTGGGTTTAAGGGAAACAACTCTTCTTCTAGCAAACTATCTTTGCATCAGAATAAAGCTCCATAAAGTGATTTTCACTCTTTTGTGTGTTTGTTTTACAATTTTTTCTGATGCTCTTGGATGAACATGATGTGTGTCCTTTCTGTTCTAAAGCATCAAGGTCCCTGGCTACCCATGGGGACAAACAGGAGGAAGAGACAGACACACTGTCATCATACCCATGGGCTCGTCTGATGTCTGGGAGGCCTCTTTGGGCAACTTCTCCACTAAGAACATGAAGATTCTCCGTATCTCTGCTTCGTTGGAGTACAAGAACGTCTGGTAGCCTAGGTCACCCCCTCTGTATCCCATTTCCTGAAAAAATACCATAAAGAATACAGGTAAATGACACCATTTTGGGGGACAGGCTTAACAGCTGAGTGTTCAAAACACTGGACTGAGGGTCCTTGGTTCTGAATCCCAGTCACAGAGTCTGGTGGATTAAGGACGGAGATTTTTCTGATCTCCCAGGTCAACAGATATGCAGACCTGCTAGTGGCTGAACTCCCTTACAGGAATGTTATAAACTGTTAGAGAATGTAGCTCATGACCATTTTAACAAAAGAATTAGTGTAAATATAGCCAACAGTGAATGAACACCCAAAGACTCAAGAACAGTTTATATATATATATATATATATATATATATATATATATATATATATATATATATATATATATATATATATATATATATCCCCTTCTCATTTCAGACATGTCAGTTTGGTCAATAGATTCAGTTTGAATGCCCTTTATACAAATTATAACAGAAACATGAAATGTCTCTGTGGAAAAGAAATGTGATTCACTTACTTATCCATTGTCCAAAAATAAAATGGCTGTTTAATCAAAAACAGATAAATCATCATGTTTCTGATGCTTCCCAATTTGAACATATCTTGAACAATTATTCACTTATCTGCAATTTTCCTTAACCTTTTTTTTTTTTTCAGTTTTGTTAATTGATGTTACATTTTTTATTTACATTTTAGTGTTAATGGGATGTTGACTGAATTGTTCCAATCAATCCTTTTTTGCATATCTTCCTCTTTTACTTATACTATGTACATGCATGCGCACATGCACATAAACACACATGCAAGCATGCATGCACACAAACACATGCACACACTCTCATTAAACAGATAACATCACTTTAAGTGGAAAGACATTAATCAAATTTAAAGGAAGAAGGTATCAATGAGTCAAGCAATGAGTTAGATCTTACTCTTGTGACCCAATCAAAACTCCATAATGTCCATAACAGTAGCACTAGTAGTAGCAGTGGTAGAAGCAGTGGTGTGAAACAATGTGCATGCCGTGGAGCTTTTAAACAGTCCCTTCTTTGTTTCATAAAATAAACAGGTGATAGGTATTGTTCAGTCTGAGTTTTTACTCATCAGGCCACTTAAAACATAGTTGTGGATTGAAAGAAATCATCCAGTTGGTGTTTTAATGTATAAGTTGTTGGTGAAAGTTTTAGCTGATGTGACAAGGCAAGGCAAGGACTTTATTTTGTGTGCACCCTGGGGGCACAAAACTGAATTTGGCATACAAATCAATACCATCTGTCATTAGCAAAGTATCACTGGTTAAATCACCATGTCTTTGTCATATGATGTTGCCTAGAGGCTTGTCAACTGTATTCAAACTGTTACAATAAACAGAGAGGGAAGGAGAAACGTTTCTGAGGATGAAAACAATGAAAGCAACATCACGTGAACATTTCCATCTCACCCTTTGAACTGCTCAGAACTGGGGCACAGGATGAGGCCAGGTGAATGTGTTTGTGTGTGAGTGCGTGTGAGATACAACTGTGTGAGTGAAGTTCACAAACTGATCAAGTCAGAAGCCCTTCCCCTGATCACCTGTGTCCACTTTCTGTCAGTGAGCGTCAGACAGCTGAGATGTGAAATGGAAGGAAACATGTTCATAATCCCAACAATCAAAATGACACCCATGTTCAAACACCATTGTGGGACAAGTCCAGCGTGCAAGTGATTAACCTTCATCACTACGACCCACCAGAAGTAACGAACAGGTAATTCTCCATCCGATGGGACTGTCATGAGCAGCACGTTACCACTTGGAACATTGCCACACTGTGGTTACCACTGCTCAGAGTCAGTGATCTATCATGGCACTGACCGCTGTGCCATCTGTGATGTTCCTCTTGTGGAGGCAGTGACCTGTTAGAAATGCGCTAAACTAGGAAGCAAGTGTACACTGCTTTGAATCCCATATATGGACCAGGATTTTTATTCCTCCACTCCAACGGACATTGAGTGGTGGGTTGGGCGCTAGTCATTTGGATGAAACAATAAAGTGAGGTCTCGGGTATAGCATGCACTTTATGCAAATAAAAGAACCCATGGTGACAAAAGGGTTGTTCCTGGCTATTTCTGTGGAAAAATATGCTTTGATAGTAAAATACTTGCAGACAGGAAAAAATGGGGGATTGGCACTGCACTGTTGCAACATATTCTCCACTCAGGGAGAGCAGCTCGAATTTCACACGGCCATCTGTTGTGATAAAAAGTAATGCACTAACTCAGCCTTGTTTCTCTATCAGTGAGGCTTTTTAACATCTACAAGTATTCACACAACCCTATTTCTGTATCCAGGACAGATTTCTTATACATGTCCATTTCTATACTTATTCACACAGCCCCCTTTTCTGTGTTTGGGAAAGATTTCCTAATGTCCACTTCTAATTTCTATACGTGTTCACACAGCCCTATTTTTGAATCAGAGAAACTCAGAAATATTCCTAATGACTTCCTTCTATACTTATTCCCACAGCCTATTTTCACATCAGCAAAAAAGACTGAATCATATTCAACTGATCCTTATTTGATTAGAAAAACAAATATATATATATATCAAAGATTAAAACCAACTCACATGAGATATATAGTTAGAACCATTATCAAGACAGCTAAAAAAAAAAAAATGTCAAAAGATAACAAAGAAGTCTGGATAATTTCATCATATTAAATTTATTACTTATCATTTTGAAAGAAACTCAAATGGGGGTTAACAGGGATGTACAGAGAAGTACTTTTCTTATAGTGTGGATGCCATGTAGAAAATGTAAACTACAATCACACACACACGAACATGCTAAAGCACACACACATGTCTGTATACACATTCAGTGATTCATATGAAAACACATTCAGTGATTCAAACACTCAGCCACACACACCATAGCACCCCTACCCCACACCCATTCAGAATCACACACACCAAATACACACACCTCCCCACCCCCACATCAAACACAAAAACACACCCCTCCACACACACACATACACACCTTTTCAGATGCACACACACACACACACACCAAATTTACACACCTCCCCGCCCCCACATCAAACCCAAACACACCCCTTCACACACACAGCACACCACATCACCCCCTCCCTCCTCACACACAAACCTGCACATAGTTGGCCAAAGATGCCCCCATCCTGAAGCGGGCAGACATGCCGGGCGGCAGGGTGGCTGGGAGGTCAGCATCATTGTTGATGACCTTGATGCACTGGACAGTGGCTGCCACGATCAGGTCAGTGTTGAACTGCTTCAGGCTGTACACCTCCTCACCAAGGTCACTGTGCACAACCACAGTCAACACTGCTGCTTCAGAAGCCATCATGTCCACACAATACAGTTTGCCGCTTTTCTTTTCTGTTTTGGGTTGTTGTTTTTTTTTTTCTCTTTTTTTCAAACTAGCACTGGTTTATCTTTCAGATGTGTGTGTGTGTGTGTGTGTGTGTGTGTGTGTTTGTGATGTGCATAGTGTTACTAATCTCTTCAAATGCCACACATTATTCTGGATTTTGTTGCCCATTTTTTGTCAAGCAATTTTTGGTAGAAGAGGGACATAATCATTTTCTTTAAAATAATTACAGCATGTGAATAACTGCAAGAAAGTATGCATAACCTACATTTTTCTGATAGCTTGAATTTTATTTAATACAATGGTTTCCAATGAATGAACCATAAATGTCAGTTTAACAAATTTTAGATAATTTTCATACTTCACAACCTCTCTCTCTTTAAAGTCTCATATACTCTCTATTGCTTGTTAACACACACACACACACACACACACACACACACTATCCCATCACACACACACACACACACACACACACCATCCCATCACACACACACACACATACATGTTCTTCAACCATCAAGTCTGCCTGTGCCAGTGTGCCATGTCCACTAACTTCATGCTCACTTTTGGACAATACCAAAGAGGTTAAGAGATATATTTATAACTCAGTGCAGAGAAGTGACAATTGTTCACAACTTGCCTGCAGACTTTAGCTGAGACCCTTGTTTGATGTGTGCATGCTTTACCAAAATGCACAGTCCAAATGTTTCATGTGATGAACGATTGCATAAAATTGTTCCACGACCCCCTTCATCACTCCCTGGCCTTGAGTTGACGACTTGTCTTGGATTCAAGTCTGGGTGGCTGATTGGGTAAGACACTTATTTGCCAATACAGTATCCATGCGGGCCTGAGTTCAGTTCTCACTCTAGCCATTTCTCCCAGGTTTGAGTAGAAAATCAAACTGAACCCCAAGTCATTCGGATGAGACGATAAACTGAGGTCCCATGTGCAGCATGCACTTGGCACACTGAAAAAGAACCCATGGCAACAAGATCAAGTGTTGTCCTCTGGCAATTTCTGTTGAAGAAATCCACTGTGTTAGATACACAAATATATGCAGGTTTTCAAGGCCTGACTAGCATGTTGGGCTATGCTACTGTCAGGTATCTGCCATGCAGATGTGGTGCAGCATCTATGGATTTGTTTGAATGCAGTGACCCCTCTATGAGAAACTGAAACTGGGTCAACCATTGAACAACACTCAGCCTCATGCACCAATTCAGTTCTACAACTGAGCCTCCATCTCCCCTCTCTGCAAATCATCTCCCTTAATAATAATAATAATATTTTATTTTTATATAGCACTATAACACAAGCATAAGCAAGCTCTGAGCGCTTTACAATCCAGTACCTAAAGTGAAACAAGAAAGCATATAAAAAGTAGCAGAAACATAAAACAGAATCATTAATATTATAAAAACACAATGCATAAAACTCACAAAGTAACATACTATCAATACTACAACTGTTACACTCCAACTCTCACACAAATGCACACGCGCAGAAACACACATGATTAAACGGCTGAGATGACAGCAATTTTCACTTAAAATACATACATGTGAAAAGAACATAATTGTAATCTGCATGCCATAGATTTTGTAAAAATTGTAAAATAAAATTTTGGATAGAAAAGGTAAAAGAGGTAAAAATTGGGTCATTCTCCCTTTCGAACCACACCACCACCATCCATCTACCCACCCCCATTCTCTCCACTCTCCCATCACACACACTCACATTGCCATGGGCCTGGGACAACAGCACTATTTGAGTTATGACAAGTATTTTTTAAAGAGATAAGTTTTAAGATTTGCTTTAAAGGTAGATAGATGAGCTGTTTGTCTGAGAGCAATAGGCAGAGGATTCCAAGTTGTTGGGCCGAAGACGGAAAATGACCTCTTTCAACAGGAGTTAAGGAAGTATCGGGGAACAGTTAGCTGGGAAGAATCAAGAGATCTCAATGTTCTGTTTGGCAAGTACGGGTTAACAAGCTCAGAAAGATAAGAGGGTGTGTTATTACAATTCAGACACTGAAAGCATAGACAGGCAACTATATTCAATTCTGGCTTGAACAGGCAACCAATGAAGTGTCCGCAGGAGAGCAGTAGCACTCTCTCTCCTCGACTTTTTAAGGACGAGTCGAGCTGCACTATTCTGTATTTTCTGGAGCTTGTAGAGTTTATCATTGGGAAGGCCAGCTAAGAGAGAATTAAAATAATCTAGGCGGGATAAAATGAAGGCAACAGGAAGTTTGTTGGCGGCATCAACAGACAGGAAGGGGCGGATTTTTACTAATCTTATGAAGCTGAAAGTAAAGAACTTTACACAGGTGGTTCACATGCGTTTCCATCGTGAGGGATGAATTGAGGTAGAAACCAAGATTATGGACAGAACTCGAAAAAGAAATTACTGTGCCAGAACAAATGGTAGACGCTGTATTTATCTGCTTCAGCTTATTTCTGTTACCAGTCAACATGAGTTTTGTCATCATTCATTTTTAGTTTGTTTTGTTTCATCCACTTTGCTACATTTTCTATACCAGTTTTAAATTTAGAAGCTAAACATGGAATTTCAGAGGGAATAGTCCAATCATGCAGTTGAGAATCGTCAGCAAACAGATGATAGTGAGGTACAAACTGTTGGATGATCAAACTTAGACGTTGTGTGTACATTGTGAAGAGTACAGGTCCCAGGATGGAACCTTGTGGTACCCCATATCTGCGCACTGACGGAACAGACTGGTTTCCATTAACAAGGACAGAGTGTGTGCGACCTGATAGGTAGGAAAGAAACCATTTCAGAACAGTACCACTGAGTCCAAACACAGCACACAACCTTCTGACCATAATGTCATGGTCTGTCGTGTCAAATGCTGCAGAAAGGTCCAGCAGTGACAGAATGGATACCTTGCCTGCATCAGATGCTAGCAACAGGTCACTGACCACACGTAGTAAGGCCGTTTCCGTGTGTGTCCCTTTCTGTACGCTGACTGAAATGCTCCAGGAGACTGTGGATCTCAAGGTGTTTCAAAAGCTGGCCAAGCACAATATGTTCTAAAACTTCAGACGGAAATGGGAGGTTTCATACTGGTCTATAGTTTTTCAGGTTTTCGGGATCAAGACTAGCTTTCTTCTAAAGGGGACACACCAAGACATGCTTGAAGGACAACACCTGAGGTCAAGGATATATTCATGATACTGGCTATAATAGGTAGTAATTCTTCTAAACATTGGTAAAATATAGAATGTGGGATAGGATCAAGACTGGATGATTTCTTTGGCATCGCGGATCATTTGATTTACAACGTTGCGCAAGTGAGCATATATCTGCTTGAAAATTTCCAGACCAGACTTTCGCCATTTTCGCTCAGCGGAGCAACACTGCTGTTTTGCCATCTTGATTTCTAGAGACATGAACAATCAGACACAACACGCATTGTGAGAGGGGCATGCTTATCAAGCAGTTCCTGGAGGGAAGTGTTGTAGAATGTGATCAGGTCACTGGTATACAGACTGGTGGCAAATACTTCTGAAACATCAGCTTTTAAAAGATTAACATTTAAAGATCTGTAATTACGTGAGTAAACATTTTTCTTTATCTTTACAGGCTTTATGAGCTTAAGATTAAATGATATCACAGAGTGGTCAGAGATGAGTTTGTCAACAACAAGAAGATCTGTCACACTGTTCTGACTGTTTGTTATGACCCAGTCCAATGTATGACCGTGACGGTGGGTGGCAGCCTTAACAAGCTGTTGTAAACAATGGTTTTTCAAGTATTTTTTTTAAGAGAAGCAACATTTGCGTCAGAAGTTGAATCATAATGAAAATTAAAATCATCAACAATAAAAATGTTATCACATGAGATAAAACAATCCAGCAAATCACAAAATTCATCGATAAACATTTTGTTCGAAAGTTTGTTCTTTTTGTTTTGTGGTGGTCTATAGACTGTGAGGAATGTAACATGCTGGTTCTCGTAGCACAGCCGAGTTTCACACACTTCAAAGAACTTAAAATCAAGGTCTTGAGTAGAAACTTGTATGTTGCAAGCTAAACTGTCCCTAAACAAAACAGCAAGTCCACCACCTACACCAGTCTCTCTAGGAACAGATTTCAAAGTAAAACCAGGAGGGGTCACATTAAAGGTCCCTTGCCTTCCTTCTCATAAAACAAACAATATGTCACAGCTAACATTAAACATATTGTCACAGATTATTTGTAAGTTTTCTTCAATATCTTGGGTGATCAAATCTCAAAGCTTTTTTGCCACAAGAATCCATTTCACACCACTTGGGTCAGACTGTTATTGTTTTCCACTATTCTGAAAGTGTCTGAATTTCTGTGTGTCATCTGAATTTCTGAAAAGGGTACTACAAGTAACATCATGAACCACCATATCAAGTCTGATTTGGTTTTGCTTTATGTAAATAATTAAAGCAAACATGCAATATATATATCAAGCTTTCCCACTTATGGGTTTAGGAAAATCAATCTAAAAATAGATGCAGAAATATTCATGCTATCAACCTCTGCCAACCAAAATCATTTGGCAAATAGGAAACAAAGGCCAGGATAATGCATGGCACTTTAGGGATTAATATGAAAAAATATCCTATCCTGCATCATTTTCTCTTTAGCTTTGAAATGAGCAGCTGCATGTGAAGCTGCCAGCATGCTACCAACAGCCACCCACAATCCTAGCAACTAAGCAAGCAAGCATCAATGCTGGCCCTAAAAACTGCCTAGTGCTGTATTATCAGTACTGTAATACTAATAGGCCCATAAGTCATCTCTCTCTCTCTCTCTCTCTCTCTCTCTCTCTCTCTCTCTCTCTGTGTGTGTGTGTGTGTGTGTGTGTGTGTGTGTGTGTGTGTGTGTGTGTGTGTGTGTGTGTGTGTGTGTGTGTGTGTGTGTGTGTGTGTGCTGAAGTATACAGTATCTGCAGAAAAAAAACCATGCTACTTTTGTTATTTTATCTGTTCTACACAGTTAATTATATAAAAAAAAAAAAAAAAACACAGCATGCCTTTGTATGTAAACAATGATACAGACACAAACACATAATGCAACTAAGCCACACTCAAACAGCCAAAGAACGGGCGAGCACTATCTTCAAACTGTCCTTTTGACAGTGACTTAACCATAGACCCCTCCCCCTTATCACCAATTTCACTCTTCTGTCTCAGCTTTAGATGTCAACTTAAAAATCATATAAGGTTCGCAAAACTTGCACCTTTGTTTAATCTTTTATTCCTATTCAAATCATCATGTGTATTCAGTCATAACATAACTAATTTGATACAAACTTGTTTTTTAATGTCCCAAAAAGCACAAGTTCAGACCTCAGAATGTCGTCTGATAATTTTGTGAAGAATACGAGCGAGAAAGTCGACGCCTTTGAAAAAAAGTTTTGAGACGATCCGTGGTGCAATTGTCTACATGTTCGACAATTCCCTCTAAATAAAACCGATCTTCAATACACACTGCCTTAAATAAAATTTGTCAAATCTGGCCGCCCTTACCAGCCGATGGAGCGAAGCGAGTGGATGATGATTCTGTCAACTTCCTCCATCTTGTTTAAGTCATGTGACACTTGCTGCAGAAAGTCGAACCAAATAAACGCGGTCTGGCCCGTTTGAGAATGAGCCCGGAAAACTGGAGCTGAGACCGTAAACCATTGAGGAGTACTGATGTAAACTAAACAAACAAATCAATAGTTAGATAAGTTAATTCATTAAAAACAACAACAACAACAACAAAAACACCAATAATAGAATAATGCTAATCATGAAGATTAAAATAATAATAATTTATCATCATAACAACAAATAGGCCTGAATATGTTGCATCGTCTGGATGACAACCAAAGATTATGGCACATAATATGAACTCCAATAATATATAAATGTGTGTGTGTGTGTGTGTGTGTGTGTGTGTGTGTGTGTGTGTGTGTTTAAAAAAAAAATATATATATATATACCATATGTAGAGAGAGAGACTGCAGCCAGAGAAAGAGACCCCAGAGGGGGGGGGGGGGGGGGGGGGGGGGGGAACAACTTAAATACAGTTCCCGCAAAGAACTTTAAAAAACAAAACAAAAAAACAAAACAAAACAAAACAAACAACAACAAAAAAACTACAAAAATTAGTAGTAGGCACATTATTCTGATATACAAAGGTTTTTGGTCAAAACATGGTCAGGAAAAATTCCACTTATGGTCTAGTTTTAAGTAGATAAGAGGTATCTCAACTAAAAGATTTACTGAGATGTACCAACGGCTGCCGGTCTGCCCGGCTTACTTCTCCCGTGGCTGGGTGTACTGTGACAGACTCTCTTCAGCCGTCATCATAGCTGACACTCCACTATACGTACTGCACGGTTCTTTGACACTGATGGGTTTAGTTGTTTCAGGCAATTTTTTTCCCATGGTCATGTTGGTCAAAACCAACTTGAACACCGGCACACATACACACACACACACACTCTCTCTCTCTCTCTCTCTTCTACCTAGCATGGTAACTCCACGGATAGTCAAGATTCAAGCATGATAACGCCATGGTGTCAAGATTCTGTATGAGTGCCATGACGTACCTGTGATGATAACTCCACAGTAATCATAATTACCTCCACAGTGTCATGACGTACCTGAGATGACAACTCCACAGTAATCATAATTACCTCCACAGTGTCATGACGTACCTGAGATGATAACTCCACAGTAATCATAATTACCTCCACAGTGTCATGACGTACCTGAGATGATAACTCCACAGTAATCATAATTACCTCCACAGTGTTATGACGTACCTGAGATGATAACTCCACAGTAATGATAATTACCTCCACAGTGTCATGACGTACCTGAGATGATAACTCCACAGTAATCATAATTACCTCCACAGTGTCATGACGTACCTGAGATGATAACTCCACAGTAATCATAATTACCTCCACAGTGTCAAGGAGCGGGAAAAAACTGAATGACATGCAGACAGCTGCAAAGCGTCAACATTTCAGCGCCTCCATCAGTCAGTGTTCTACGTCCAAACAGCTCTATGCTGTATCAAACCAGCTCACTGGCAAAAATAGAGAACTGTTGCTGCCAAAAAACATTCCTCCTCGGGATCTCCCTGATGCTTTTAGTAATTATTTTAATGACAAAATTGTAAAATCTGACAAGAACTGGATGCTAGCCCACCAGTGGACCGATTTAATGATTTTAAAGGAAAAGTTAATGACATGTTTTAGACCTGTCTCTGAAAAAGCTGTGAGATATTTTATTCTTAAATCTCCAAGTAAGAACTGTGACCTTGTTCCATTGCCCACTAACCTTTTGAAATTATGTCTTGATGACCTTCTCCCCTTGATCAACAGAATTATTAATCATTCTCTAGAGTCAGGCACTGTTGATGATTGTCTTAAATTGGCCATTGTCAGCCCTCTTTTGAAAAAGCACAATTTGGACACAAATCAGCTAAAGAGCTATAGACCTGTCTCTAATCTTTCTTTCATTTCTAAAACCTTTGAAAAAGTTGTGTTACCTCAGCTCCAGGAACATCTTGATGAAAACGGCTTGCTTGAAACTTGCCAGTCAGTTTATCGGAAAAGCCATAGCACAGAAACAGCCCTTCTTTCGGTCACAGATAGTCTCCTCTCAAACACAGACAAAAGACTTACATCTGTAGTGGCATTTTCTGATCTGTCAGCGGCATTTGATACAACTGACCACCAAATTCTTATCAATCGTCTTAGCACTACCTTTGGCATTAAATCTACTGCTTTAAAATGGTTTTCTTCATATCTTTCAAATCGTCAACTCAAGGTTAAAGTAAATCATAGCACCTCTAAAATCATTCCTCTTGTGTTTGGTGTCCCTCAGGGATCAGCCGTAGGGCCTATCTTGTTCACTGTGTACACTCAACCTTTGTCTGACATCTTCAAAAGGCACTCCGACATTTTGTTACCATAAATATGCAGAAGACACAGAATTGAAAAAAAAAAAAAAAAAAAAAAAGCCGCTCCACCATCTGATTTTAAAACAGTCATTACTGAATTGAAAGCTTATGTAGCTGATGTAAAAACATTGATGGACAAAAACAAGCTAAAGCTCAATGAAGGAAAAACCGAACTCTTAGCCGTAGGAGACCTAACTCGTCTTAAGGCAGCAGAAAAGGACCCAGTTATGTTTGGCCCTGCTTCAGTAGCATTTCAAACATCAGCCAAATACCTGGGTGTATATCTCGATCAAACCTTGACTATGAACGACCAAATTTCATTCTTGTGTCGCTCATGTAATTTTCATCTCCGAAGCCTAGCCTCAGTCAGACCCTACATAACAGAAAAATATGACTCAGTTGGTTTCCTCATTTGTCCTGTCCAGACTGGATTGCAGGTTTACCATCTTCCTCCATCAACAGATTACTGAAAATCCAGAACAATGCTGCACGACTGGTTCTCGCCAAGAAGAAATCTGATCATGTTACACCTCTGCTGAATCAGTTACACTGGCTTCCAATTGAGTCCCGCATTCACTTTAAGTTAGCAACACTCACCTTCAAACATTCTGACAAGTCTCTTCCATTGTATCTCTCTTCTGTATTGGAAACATATGAACCGCACAGAATATTAAGATCCAGTTCTGAAAAGCTGCTTAAAGTTCCATGGACTAATCTGAAATGCGCTGGAAATAGGTCTTTCAGAGCTCAGGTTCCCCAAGTATGGAACTCTCTACCTTCATCTCTTAGAAATTCCTCTGATCTACATTCCTTTAAGTCAGATCTGAAAACTTACCTTTTCCGTAAGCATTTTTGTTCTGGGCGGAATGGTTAAACCAAGGTATGCTTGTTGGCAAGTATCTTTGTGCTAGTATTTTTATAGTCCTCTTTTAATGCATTGTGTATTTTATGTAGTTTCGGTCTTAGATGTGATGTCATTTTTTCTATCTGGTTATTTTTAATGGGCGTCCGTGTGTGCGTGCGTGCGTGCGTGTGTGCATGTGTTTGTGAGGTTATAATGCTCTGGTACGCGTGTGTAAGTGTGTAGGCATGTTAGTGTGTCCGAACATAATTCTATGTAAGAAAATAAGAAATATATTAAATTCTTATACAATTTTGTTTTTAGTGCAGTTGATATTTAATGTCAGTGTGTGTGTGTGTGTGTCTGTAAGGGAGGGACATTTATATATCTCTATGTGTGTGTGTGTGTGTGTGTGTGTGTGTGTGTGTGTGTGTGTGTGTGTGTGTGTGTGTGTGTGTGTGTGTGTGTGTTCTATAAAATGCATTTTGTTTTAATTTAAGCCTTATTTATTTCATAGCTTTTATAATCTTTAGTATGCTTTTGCATTTATATGAACATGCACCGGATGTTTTCCATTGTCAGATAGCGGTTGACATGTTTTTAAGGCATGTTTATAGTCAACTATGATGTAAGGCGCTTTGAGCAGCATTGGTGCTGGATATCGCGCCATAGAAAAACTATGTATTATTATTGTTATTATTATCATTATTATATTATTATTATTACCTGAGATGATAACCCCACTGAAATGGTAATTACCTCCACAGTGTCATGGCGTACCTGAGATGATAACTCCATTGAAATGATAATTACCTCCACAATGTCATGGCGTACCTGAGATGATAACTCCACAGCAATGATAATCCCCTCTCTACACAATCTTTGTCGACTTTGAGAAAGATTTCGACAGTGTAGGCAGAAAGGTCATCTAGAAGTTGATGCACCACAACGGCGTACCACCAAAGTTCATCATCAAGCAGCTATATGAAGACTCAGCCTGCCAAGTCATCCACAATGGGAAACTGACAGATCCTCTCATGGTGCACGTTTTAACCCGCTGTTTAGTAATGAAACCTTTTTTGCCTCCAGAAATTACGGAACACGTGTTACCAGTTTCAAATGTTAAATTTTTTTGGAAAAAGTTACATATTTCAAACTGTTCTTTATTAAAGTTAGTTATGTGTTAAATAGTCCAGTTGGTTGTTTATTGTAGGTCCCCACATGAACCACTTTTCAAATAATAATCTACAGAAGTAGTGCATACAATATTTGATTGTTGATAATTTGTTTTGGTCGTAATCCCGCTTCCCCCGTCCCGCCTCTCACACACACCCTTCCAATATTATGTTTTTTCTTTCTCCAATCACTGACACTCACCTCTCTATTTTAGATTGTGTACTCTATCTTTTCCACATTCTGTTCTCTCTCTCTCTCTCCCCCCCCTCTCTCTCTGTCTGTCTGTCTCTGTCTGTCTGTCTCTCTTCCTTTCTTAGTCCCCTCCCCCTTGCCCACCCTCCCCTCCACCTCAACCGCCCCCCTTTTTATTCGAATATACAGAAATGTCGATTTCTAATTAATACTAGCAATCATGATCATTATGATAGGAATGCTAATAATCCAAATGATAATGATAATAATATCATTTATTTTCAGTCTAATATCATCATCTTAGATGAACAGACTATAAATAAATAAACGAACGAAGCAGCGTAGTGAGCAAGGATGGAGGGGCAGGTGAAGACATCAAGAGTCGCATCAACAAAGCGAGGCATGCCTTCAACACCTTGTGGCCAATTTGGAACTCCACATCTCTTTGCACCCACAACAAACTGAGGATCTTCAACACCAATGTTAAAGCAGTCCTCTTGTACGACTCTGAAACATGGCGAGCAACCCAGAGGAACACCAACAAACAACAGACCTTCGTCAATAGATGCCTACGCCAAATTTTAAACATCAGATGGCCATAGACCATATCAAACGCCTGCCTCTGGAATAGAACAAACCAGGTGCCCATCAGTGAGGAGATCAGGAGCGGGAAATGGGGCTGGATAGGCTACACCCTGCGAAAGCCTCCAGACGACACCACAAGACAGGCACTTGAATGGAACCCCCAAGGAAAGAGGAGAGTGGGCAGACCAAAGCAGACCTGGACAAGAAGCACGGAGGATTAGATGACGTCAGCCGGATGGACACGGACCCGGTTGAAGAGGACAGCCCAAAACCGAGTCCGTTGGAGGAGTGCTGTAGCAGCCCTATGCTCCACAAGCAGCCAAGAGGCATAAGTAAGTAAGTAATGATAATTAAGTCTGCGGTATCATGACCTGAGATGACATGACCTATAGTGTAATGACCTGAGATGGCAACATGACCTATAGTGTCATGACTTGGGATGACAACATTATCTGTAGTGTCATGACCTGAGATGATAACATGACCTGTAGTATCACGACCCGAGATGATAACATGACATAGTGTCATGACTTCGGAAATATCTCCACCTTCCCATGACCTGGGATACAAATGGCTCCAGTGATAAGAAACTCTAGGGAGAGCTGGACAGTACAAGGTCTTCAGAGAAGAAGCCCTCTCAGTCAAGTGTTTCTGCTCTTAACTCCTTACACTCAAAGGGGACCGGGCCGCACCCAGGTCATGACCCCTGGATGCCCAAGTATAGCCGACTTTTCTTCTTTTCTTTTTCACCTGGTCCCCAGTAGGTTCGAACCTGCGCCAGGACTGAGTCACCTTTTCTGGCAGACGTTTTAACCACTGAGCCATCGAACGCCTAGTTTGAGTGCATCGATGTATTTATGGCTAGATCTTAAAGTTATCGACTCCAGTGATTGCTGTGGATGGATGGATGGATGGAGACTCCCGTCGGACCGACGGATGAGTAGGCAGGCAGGCTTATCTGTCGGTGTGTGTCCTCATATGGGAGAAGAGGCCGATTCTGGATGCGCAGCACTTCCCACAGGTGTTACAAGGGAAAACGTCTCCAGAAGTTGAGCCCTACTTCCTTCGCTCACGCTTCTCCTTAATGGCCAGCGTTCTCTTGTTTTCAAACGTCTTTATGCCACTAGAGCGCAGGATCCTCCAGCGAGAGCGGTCAAGGGCATCAGTTTCCCAGGAAGCGATGTCTATGTCACAGGCTTTGAGGTTTGCCTTCAAGCGCTTGCAGGGTCTTCCAAGTTCGCGGCGGCCTTCCTTCAGCTGGCCATACAAAAACATCTTCGGGATCCTGCTGTCTGTCATGCGGACAACGTGTCCTGTCCAGCGTAGTTGGCACTGGATCAGCAGGCTCTTGATGCTGGGCAGGCCGCTCCTCTCCAGGACCTGGAGGTTGGAGGCCCTGTCTTGCCACTTTATGCCGAGGATCTTCCGTAGGCATCTCTGTTGAAACTGCTCAAGTTGTTGAATGTGACGGCGATACGTCGTCCATATTTCACAGCAGTACAACAGTAATGGTAATTAACTCGACAGTGTTATGCCGGACCACAGATGATAACTCAACATTATCAATATTAACTCCGCAGTATCATGACCTGAGATGACAACACGACCTACAGTGTCATGACCTGAGATAACAACATGACCTACAGTGTCATGACTTGAGATAACAACACGACCTGTTGTGTCATGACCTGAGATGATAACATGACCTACAGTGTCATGACTTGAGATAACAACACGACCTGTTGTGTCATGACCTGAGATGACAACATGACCTACAGTGTCATGACCTGAGATAACAACATGACCTACAGTGTCATGACTTGAGATAACAACACGACCTGTTGTGTCATGACCTGAGATGACAACATGACCTACAGTGTCATGACCTGAGATAACAACATGACCTACAGTGTCATGACTTGAGATAACAACACGACCTGTTGTGTCATGACCTGAGATGATAACATGACCTATAGTGGTATGACCTGAGATGACAAGACCTATAGTGTCATGACCTGAGATGACAACAAGACCTATAGTGGCATGACCTGAGATGACAACATGACCTATAGTGTCATGACTTGAGATAACAACACGACCTGTTGTGTCATGACCTGAGATGACAATATGACCTATAGTGTCATTACCTCGGATATATCTCCACAGTCCAATGACCAAGGATACAAACCCCATAGTATAATGCCATATGACTTAGGATATGATAACTCCATAATGTTGGCCTCCGATGATACTCCATACTGGCACTGTCATTACCTAGGATGATAATACTACATTGCCATTAGGTGGAATAACTTCAGAGAGAGAGAGAGGGGGGTGGGGGTGGGGGGATAACTATGTAGTGCTGCGGCCTTGGATCGTAACCCCATTGTGCCATGACCAAGGCTATTCTTCTTCTACTTGACGACCAACATCTGTATTTGGTGAAAATGAGATCCATAGCTCTATGACCTAGGAGTGCCATGACCTATGGTGATAACTCTGTGGTAGTGGTTTGACTCGAGGATGAAAACTCCGTAGTGCCATGACCAAGAATGATAACCTCCATAGTGTCATGTCATATGATGATAACGAAACATGCAATGATAAAACCTACGGCTTGATAAAATATTGTGCCATGACCTGAGACAATAACTCCGAAGTGCCAAGTCCTGAGATAATGACTCACTGACGTCTTAGGATCAACGATGGAACTGTTAAACTGGTATTGTGGAAACCTACGAAAGTTGAACCACTGATCAAGTCAAGCAAGATTGATTTGTCAAAAACAAAGATACGTGACAATCTGTGCATTATATCACGGACTTATAATCATGTACTGTCACTGTGTGACAAAAGCCTCTTCCCCACCCATTAACAGGTAGTTCCCACCCCCACATACCCTAGCTCCCTATCTCTCTCACATTCCTGCGGGTTTCTTGGGTCACCCCTGGTTGAACAAAATCGATTCACTGGCTCGATTTCTCCAATTCTTTCGAAATTTTCACGGGCTATATCATGTTGGGTACAATAGCCGAGTGGTTAAAACGTTGTTGGACTTTCAACCTGAGGGTCCCGGGTTCGAATCTCGGTATCGGTGACTGGTGAGTAAACGGGGTGGAGATTTTTCCGATCTCCCGGGTCAACATATGTGCAGACCTGCCAGTGCATGAACATGCTTCGTGTGTATACGCACGCAGAAGATCAAGATTCTGTAATCCATGTCAGCGTTCGGTGGGTTATGGAAACAAGAATATATCCAGCATGCACACCCACGAAAACATAGTATGGCTTCCTACATGACGGGGTAAATAAACAAAACAGTCATACACGTAAAGTGTTACATGTCTGTCTGAGTGTGTATGTGTGCGTGCCTAAAATCTGATTGAATGACACAGGAAACGAATGATGAGCACCCAATGGCAGCCGTCAGTCGTGCCACCCTGGTAGGCAGCCTGTTGTGCAAATGATCCCCTGTTTGTACAGCGCTGAGAGCTTGGTCTCCGACCGAGGATAGGAGCTATAAAAAGTACCCATATCATTAATTCATTCATTCATCATCATGTTATGGTTTTATCGGATGGAACATGTCTTATCTTGTCTTGTCTTGTCTTGGAAGCCACATTGGTCCATACTGACGACCCAACCAGGTCCAGTTCAAATGTATCCACCCTTGCTGGACGTTACCCGACGAAGCCAGAACACGGGACTGAGTGGTCAGTCAAAGGGTATTTTGATTTGTCAGTCTTTGTTGTCTCTCCTGTCAAATTCCCCGGGCTGTTGTTTCTTGCTATATTCGTTATCATGTCAGTTGTGGAGAATCTTCTGATGCTTGGAATGATTTCTCTCTTTGATATTGTTGGCTGAAAGTGGCCTGGTGATAATGCAGGGACATGTTCTCTCTCTGTTTTTACATGTTTGTCAGACATTGACTTTGGCTTTGATGTATTACGTTGAAAAAGCCGAGTCGGCTATATGCTCAACGGAGGGGGTGTTTGGCTGTGTTTGGGTGTTTGTGTGTGTGCGCGCACGTGCGTGTACTCGAATGCGTGTGTGCGAGCGCGACGATGTGTGTGTGTGTGTGTGACGATGTGTGTGTGTGTGTGACGATGTGCCGGTGTGTGTGTGTGTGTGTGTGTGTGTGTGTGTGTGTGCAGCAGTGAAGTTCAAGTTTAGCTGAGTGAAAGAAAACAAGAACACATGCACATACACAACAATATCTCCAAAACGAAAGCAGTCTCCACGTATCCAGAAAAAAAGTTCAACACAATGTCATACTTTCTTTCTCAATGTTGAATTTTTAATCGCACTGTCAACTGGAACGGGGCACTGTCAGTAAGACTGGATGCTGTCTGATGCATACATACATACATAGATAGATACATCCTTGATTCGTCACATCAACAACAAAAAAAGAAAAAAAAAAGAAAGAAAAAACACACAACAACTTCGACTGCTGTGGACTTGCGTGCACAGAACCCCAGCCACTGACCTGTGTGACTGTCTCACAATGTTCTCATTGTCACAGATCAAGGTATTGCAGTGAGGACAGCCACTGACCTGTGTGACTGTGTCACAATATTCTCATTGTCACAGATCAAGGTATTGCAGTGAGGACAGCCATCAAGACCAGATCCACACAACACTTGGAATGACATCACAAAAGCAAAAGCAAATGACCAGAAAACCATGATGGGCCAGAGCCTTGGCAAAACGTGGGAAGCAGTTGCATGGAGGGAGAGCTATATGTACATTACATGCCCAACACTGACCGTTCTCCTCGGCATCATCCCAGCAAGAACGCATGGTGCAACATGTAGGGTTGGTATATAAAGAGCTAGGCAGGGAAGAAACCAAGGGTGCAGGTGTCATGTTCAAACTCTAAATCTAGTAAATGCAAACGTCCCTCTTGTTTGGACACTCCACCCACAACAAAACTTTTGATTCGCAAGTGTTGGTTTTGTTTTCATTAATTCATCCCTATCCTTCCATGTTTATTTATCATAAGAAGAGCAAATCATTTTTCATATAGTGCATAGTTTTGCGCAATGCAAATCAATGCACTGGACAAACTCACTCACACAGTTCATGCACCACCACCACACACGCCATCCACACACATACACAGCTTGTAGCATAGCTAAGGAAATGCTTTGCAGAAATAAATACACTTTGAGATTGATTTTAAATTCACTCTGAGCTGGAGTGTTATGGAGGAGACTGGATAGCAGTGAGTTCCATATTTTGGGGGCAGTGAAACTATTGTACATTTGCAAGTTTTGCATGTTTAAAGAGCTTTTATCTGGAAGAACAAGAACACAAGAAGAAAGGTATGTGGTAAGTGAAGCAGACTGATACAGCAGAAGTAACCCATCAAAATAGTGATAGGCGACAGCCCCACCTTTGTATTCACAAGGGAATTTCACAGGAGCCAGTGCAGCTCTTTCAAAAACAGCGATACATGTTCTCTCTTTTTTCCCAGATGTAATATCAAAGTGATCTACACACATTTGAAATTCACATACAAAACATATTTCTAAATCAAGGAGAAACAAATCATAGCGGACACAGGCAAGCTCAGAGACGTCAGGATGTGCTGATCTTAGAAGGGATGTTTGTACATGTCTTGACACATATTTTGTTTGAAAATCACTGAACATTGTCCCTTGTGTATGTTTGTATGATGTCACAAACACAGTCACAGTGATAAATTGGATATCATACTACAATATTCACTTTGTCCAGGGAAACATACATATATACAGTGTGTGTGTGTGTGTGTGTGTGTGTGTGTGTGTGTGTGTGTGTGAGTGTGTGTGTGTGTATGTGTGTGTTTGTGCGCGCGCGCGCGCGCGTGTGTGTGTATACGCAATAATCGCAGCTCAGTACCACTATTGAGCACTGAGTTATTTTGGCTGAAGGACCACTCAGCTATTGGATGCATCATCTCAGTAAGAAAGTAAACCAATACTTTACTGTCAAACGTTTTTTGGTCAAAATGATGGGGGTCACTTAGATACACACACACACACACACACACACACACACACACACACACACACACACATAAATGCACACACACACACACATACACACAGAGTAGAAAAATATTGCCTGGGATACAGTTTTGTTGAATGCAGCGCATGCAAAAGGGTGAATACGTCCACGAACAATACCTGGGGAAACAGGACAGGGGGTGAACAACAACCCAGACAAGTTGGTTCCAACAGTGATGTAGCCATCGGTATTGGTTTCAACAATTCATTCCAATGAATTTAATCCACATGACAAAAACAACAACAACAACAACAAAAAACAACAACAAAAAAACAAACAAACAAAAAAAAAACACCCTGACAGCACCACTAGGAGACTGCCTCCAGACACTTGGACTCCAACAACTGACACCGAGTTGGAATGAGCAAGACATGTTAAAGCACTGGGAAGGGGTGATTGGGGGGTGGGGGTGGGGGGGGGGGATTCTCTTCTTCTTCGTTAGTGGGCTGCAACTCCCACGTTCACTCATACGCACATGAGTGGGCTTTTTCATGTATGACCGTTTTTACCCCGCCATGTAGGCAGCCATAGTCCGTTTTCCAGGGGCGGGGGAATTCAAATGGTAGGCAGTTCAGCAAACTAACAGACACTTGATTATTACATATATACAATTTTTGTTTGTTTGTTTGTGTTTGAGCGAGCCAGTTTAGGAAACAGAGAGAAGTCGTGTTCACTTTCAATGCATCAATGGACATGTATTATATATATATACATATAAACACAACACAGAACAATCACTTGATACAATAACAGCAGTTCAGCAATATTTGCGAATCTTTAAGTCGACCACTGTGAACACAGAGCTCCTGGTAAGAAGAAAGGCATGTTTCCACTGGTTTGAGCTGATTTTATCATTGATGCCGTCACTGTCGTATCAGGGAATACAACAGTCACATGGCACTGAAACTGACACGGGCTTTTCATGATCTGAAGACACAGTGACCGTGTTCAGAGCTTTGCTTTCAACACCTTTCCTCATATTAATTGGCCAGTTTGCTCCTGATCTTCCTCTTCTGTCTCTCTGTAACTACATATTGATCCCACTGATGACTGCCTTCACTTGTGCCATGATAAGTCAACACCTGTGTCACTGGTCATGTCAAAACATGTGTCAGTGGTTGATTCAACACATGTGTTGGCGATCATGTTAACACATGTATCAGTGGTCGTGTCAACATCTGTGTCAGTAATCACATTGACACCTGTGTCAGTGGTCATGTCAACACCGCTGTCATTGGTCATATCAACATCTGTGTCAGTAATTGTCTCAACACCTGTGTCAATGGTCATGTCAACACTTGTGTCAGTAGTTATGTCAACACATGTCATTGGTCGTATAAACACATCTGTCATTTGTCACGTCAACACCCATGTCAGTAGTTGTGTCAACACCTGTGTCAGTAGTCCTGTCAACACCTGTATCACTGGTGTCAACGTCACTGGTCATGTCAACACATGCGTCACTGGTCATGTCAACACAACCCCTCTCAGTGGTCATGTCAACACATGTGTCACTCACTGGTCATGTCAACACAACCCCTCTCAGTGGTCATGTCAACACATGTGTCACTCACTGGTCATGTCAACACAACACCTCTCAGTGGTCATGTCAACACATGTGTCACTCACTGGTCATGTCAACACAACCCCTCTCAGTGGTCATATCAGCACATGTGTCACTCACTGGTCATGTCAACCCTTTTCTCAGTGGTCATGTCAACACCTGTGTCACTGGTAATGTCATCACTGGTGCTTGGTCATGTTGACACCTGTGTCATGATCATGCCAACATCTGTATCACTGGTCATGTCAACACCTGTCTCAGTAGTCATGACGACACAACACCTGTGTCACCAGTCACATTGACACCTGTGTCACTGGTCATGTCAAGCCTCTTCACCGGTCTTGCAAACATATGTGTCACTGGTCACTTCAACACTTGTGGTAATGTCTACACCAGTGTCAGTAGAAATGTCAACACCTATCAACACCTGTGTCACTGGTCATGACAACATAGTGTCACTGGTCAGCACTGTGTCACTGGTCATGTCAACACTGTGTCACGGGTCATGGGTCTTGTCAACACCTACGTCACGGGTCATGTCAACATCTATGTCACTGGTCACGTCGACATTTATGTCACTGGTCATACCTATGCCACTGGTCATGTCAACACTGTGTCAGTGGTCATGTCAACACATGTCACTGGTGAGGTCAACATTATGTCACTGGTCATGTCAACACCTACGTCACTGGTCATGTCAACATTATGTCACCAGTAATGCCAACACTTATGTCACTGGTCATGTCAACATTGTGTCACAAGTCATGCTAACACATGTCACAGGTCATATCAACATTGTGTCACTAGTCATGCTAACACATATCACTGGTTATGTCAACATTGCGTCACTGGTCATATCAACATTGTGTCACTGGACATGTCAACACATACGTCACTGGTCATGTCAACACATAGGTCACGGGTCATGTCAACATTGTGTCACAGGTCATGTCAACACTGTGTCGGTGGTAATGTAAACACCTGCGTCACTGGTCATGTTGACACACATGTCACAGATCAGGTCAACATTGTGTAACCAGTAATGTCAACACTGTCACTGGTCATGTCAACAATGTCGCTGGTCATATCAACATGTGTCAGTGGTCATGTCAACAATGTGTCAGTGGTCACGTCAACAGTGTCACTGGTCACATCAACACGTGTCAGTGGTCATGTCAAGACCTGTGTCACTGATCATGTCATCTCCTGTGTCAGTGGTTAGTCAACACAACCCGTCTCAGTGGTCTTATCAGCACTTGTCACTCACTGGTCATGTCAAAACTATCTCAGTGGCCATGTACCTGTGTCACCAGTAATGTCAATACTGGTGTTGGGTCATGTTGGCACCTGTGTCATGATCATGTCAACATCTGTGTTACTGGTCATATTAATACCAATTTAAGTGGTCATGTCAACATGTCAAAAGGTACAGTATCACTCAACATCGAACAATGTCCATCACCACTGGAGCAAACAGCTTGGGGGTGTCAGACAGGCTTGGCAGTTGTGTTAAATGCTCTCAATTTGCTGCTCAAAAGCTGACTTCTCCAGTCATACACTGGACGTTGTCGAATTTTGGATGGTTATTGCATTCATTGGGCTCAACTTCCTATGTTTCATTCATAATAAGATAATAAAAAAGTTCCTATAAAAAATACAAGGTATATGTATGTACACATTCACCTTAAGTTGTTTCAAGAGCAGATCAAATTTAAATACATGTGGAAGGACTCTTACATGGTTATATATATATATATATATATATATATATATATATATATATATATATATATATATATATATATATATATATATATATATATGATAATGGTATCTTAATATAATCATGTATATGTATTACATATATATTCTTCCTTATGTTGCTTCAAGGGCAAATCAACTGAAAATTTAGTACATGCGGAAGGACTCGATCTTAGGGCGCACAGTCATTATTTTTGTTTTCAAATACAACTTCACCCTTTAAATCAAGACAGTGTGTTAATGCACCATTCACTTTTTTTGCAACTACAAATACAATGCTTCAGTACGATCTATTTTTCTCAGCACTTGAATGGTAACATATTTCTGTTGGGTTCATTCCCCTAGCCCTACACAACAGTTATAAAAACAAAATATCATCAATTATAGGATCCATTCTCTTCAATAATCGCACAGGAAAATGCTTGACACATGACCCCCACATTTCATTAATACATGGATATCATCAAATAACATTCTTGTCATAAATCATCAAACAATATCAAAACCTTTTTTTGGTGATGATAACAAAAACAACACATGCAAGGAAAGAATCGTGGTGAATGACCCGCCATACATTCTGGTGATGGCAGACACCTAATTTAATGAAGTTGACAACATATGTCTGAACACAGGATCCACTTTTCAATCAATGATATCACCAGCACAATGCTGATATAGGTGTTGTTTTCCCCAAAACAACAACCCGATGAGGTGTAAAGGCTGGTGTCATAAAAACTAGAAACTCTACAACACCTGTTTCACACTCTGCTGCCTCGTCTGTTTTTCTTTGTCTTCGGGGCTGCAGCCCCCACATTCACTTGCACAGACCTCCTAATGGGCTTTACGTGAATGACCAAATTTTCTTTTGTTTGCATTCACAGGATATCCTGACAAATCAACCCAACAGGCACCAGAACAAGAAGTGAACTCCAGTGCTTTAACCACACAGGTTTTGTGCCCACCCCTGCTGCCTCTGAGACTGAATGCTGACTCGTTAACGAATGGCACATGCAGACACCCATTCGTCACATACATCCAAAAAGCTGAACTTGCTCCTTAATAATCTGTTACACAATGGCACATGGGGTGCTACCCTTCTCCTGCATCAATCGCCTGTGACAGTTCTTGTGCTCACAGACAGTGACTGCATTCTGCATCACTAGTTCGTGTCATAGAATTATTATAGTCAATGGCTAGTGAAACACATTATGATCTTTAAATCTGTGCAGTTCAGTTTCAGTTTCAAGGCGGTGTAAAAGCAAGCAGACCGATACATCTATGCTGCATCACAGCTGCTTTCAGTAAAAAACGGGAAAGAAGCAGATGCCCGACCATTGTATAAACCTAATGCACTGTTCAGGTCAGTGCAAAAAGGACATGAGTTTGTGATAAAGAAAATATTTTAAACAACCTGGCACCTTATTCCATGTGCAAGTCATACTTAAAATTCACATGTGCTGCTGAACAAAGAGTGTGGCTACTGAACCACCAGCATGAAAGGTGTGGCGTCTTCTCCATCAAAGAGTTCACACTGGTCTCCTTTTTTTAAGTCCAAAATAGTATAGTACACTATCTAGTTTCAGTTTCAAGGGGGTGTCAAACCATGTGGACAGATCCATACAAGCTACACCACATCTGCTGAACAACAGACATAAAAAACAACAACAACAAACAAACAGAGCCAATGCCTGACCAATGCATAAACCTAATATGATGGTCGGGCCTTGAAAGTTACAAACAAAATGGTTAATGAAATAACCACAAAGACAATTCAACCGTAAGGTAAAAGAAAGAAAGAAACAAAAACTGAATTAAAAAGGTTATTTTAAATGCTTGCCAAGCTCACAAATACACAGAACAAAAGGACAGAACAGGATGTCAGACAGAAACCCCCAAGTCAGAAAAGCACCCAAGGAGAGCTTCACACACATGCTCTGGCTTGTTGACACAGGAACATTTAACATGGTTTCTCTGGTCTTCCTGTTTCACCATTAATTGGCGCCCTTTCCTAGGGACTAGCTCCCAATAAATAAATCATCTGTATCTGGATGTTTTACCATGATTGTGCCTGTTCACTCCTCATGAGAACAAGTTTCCATATTCACAACCAGTGTGCTTGTCTGCTCTCAGCAATATTGGTTACAGGGAAATAGATCTGATCATCCCTTTTTGTATGAGGAGTGTACCACTGACCAGATTTGTAAGGCCTATATGACATCTTGTTCTAATCTTTGAGGATTACAGCATCGACTTTTTTTTTCTCCAAGAATATAATTAATGACTTCTCTCATCACTGAAATTCATACATTGTCTTGTCTTCTGACACTAAACGCATCAACTTTCCCATGTTACCAAAAACAAAACTAATTTGAATATCATACTTGTATGGCCAGTCTCTACTGTAGTGCATATTACTGACATTGGTGCTGTGCTCATAACAGTTATCAGAATGTTAGTGTGCAGCTGGCTGTGTGTAACGTACAACAAATCTGTCCCATTCAGACAGTTTGTAGGAAATGGATGAAGGCGTTGATGGGGATATTTCATTTGTAGGGAGAGCTGATTACACACACACACACACACACACACACACACACACACAGAGCAGGCCACAGGGTCTATTATTGCTGTGTGTGCAAATCAACAAAATTCCGTTATATCAAACATCATCAGTGAGTGAAAATAAATCAATGTACAACTTCCCAAGTGACACCACTCATTATCAGGGAATGAAGATAAAAGAAGATGGCATGTTTATGAGACATCCCAAGACACACGACCCCGGCACTGCTTTATCTTGTTTCATTGACAATTATGTCACCCGCTTTTCCCTTCATACCCCCTTATCTGCAGACACTGATGTGGTGTTCACAGGTTGATGCAAGAGCTTCTTCAGTCTGTGTCTTCCTTATCAAAAGCCATTCTGATACATCTAGGTGTTCAGTGTAGCACCAACAACTTAAGCAAGCTGCTGTAAAGTTTTGTTTTTGTTTTAGGGGTTTCTGTTTTTTTCATTACTTCCGAGCAATAAATTCAATCTGGATGCAACAAGCTTTATCTTAGTCATTATTAATGACAATAAAACTGAAGAACTATTCAGTCATTTGCTGAGAGTCAAAGTGACAATGATAATTATCATAAAGCAACAAAGGCATTGATGTTTCGGCAGCTTGATGTTTCATTTTTGTCAAGGAGGGGGAGAGGTGTGTGAAAAGGGATGTATTGTATCAGGATGTGGACCTTCATGAATTAACTGACATGGCTTCTCCCTCTGTGTGTGTGTGTGTGTGTGTGTGTGTCTGTGTCTGTGTGTGTTTGTTCATGTGTGTGTGTGTAAGAGAGAGGGAGAGAGAGAAGAGAGAGACAGAGACAGACAGAAACACACAGAGAGAGAGAGAGAGAGAGAGAGAGAGAGAGAGAGAGAGAGAGAGAGAAAGGGGGTGTGTGTGGGGGATACAAAAATGAAATGGTAAGACGACATTATCCTTTGTCATCCAATAGACTTAGCCTGACCTAAGGGCCTGACCTATTTATACACCTGCTGTGTGGTCAGGACTATTTTACACCTGAACATCCACAACACAATACAACACCCCTCGCCTCCCACACTCCCCTGGAGTACTTCTCATGACTTAGCAGATGTGGTGTAGTCTGTATGGACAGACCTGCACGCCATAATGCTTTCTAGGAGAAACTGAGACACCATGTAATGGTTCAGATACTTAATTCATTTCACCCCACAGCTACATTCCTGCTACCAACACAATATAAGACCACTGCAGTAAAAGATTGGGCTCTTCACCCAAACGGTGAAAATCGATGGAGAATTGTTAATTCAATCAGTCAAACAAAGCTTTGTATCCATGCTCCTGGCATCCATAAACAGCTCAGTTTAAAATGCCAACAGTACCAAGCAAAACTAACGAAATCAGAATAGTGTGTTGGTACGAGAATACTCGTACAAGGTCAACAGGGGAACTAATCATGGTGTGAGTTAACTCATACCTGGAGTGGAATGAGTTAATGCTGCAGGCAGTGCTCTCACTCTGCTTCTCCCTCTCCCTCCCTTCCTCTCCCTCCTTTCCTCTCCCTCTCCCTCCCTTCCTCCATCCCTCTCTCATTCAGTCCGCATGATTTTTTCGCTCCAATGTTGCTGCATAGGGAAAATAAATGGGAGGTTACATTAGAAAAAGGTCCGGTGTAATACAAAAACAGGAAACATCATCATGAAAATGTATCCTAATTATCATCAATGTATCAACAGTTTTCAGGCTGGGGAACACCTGGTGTGTTCCCAAGTCCCCTAAACGAAACCAAAATACATGACCGCCTATGTACACAACACAAGAACTTTCTCTACACAAAGCAATGAATTTTTAAAAAGTCAGTGAATGTAATCCACTTCAGACTAGAGCACAACTTCAAGACGTAAAATGAAGCAGAACAGGCAACATCTTCAGGCTATGCAAGCACATTTGTTCATTCAGCATAAAAAAAAGGATGCTCCATAATCAAGTTGTGCAGGTACATAAAAACACAACAAAGGAACATAAGGTAGATAAGGTAGATAATCAACAGCAAAAATGTAGTATGGAGTGCTGATGATGTACACATACTTTTTTCTTATGAAAATAACACAGGGTTACACGACAGGGTAATGCTGCAAGATACAACCACAGGATACCACCACCAGATAACACCATGCCACAGCATAACACCACAGGAAACACCACGCACAGGGTAATGCTGCAAGATACAACCACAGGATACCACCACCAGATAACACCATGCCACAGCATAACACCACAGGAAACACCACAGGGTAATGCTGCAAGATACAACCACAGGATACCACCACCAGATAACACCATGCCACAGCATAACACCACAGGAAACACCACGCACAGGGTAATGCTGCAAGATACAACCACAGGATACCACCACCAGATAACACCATGCCACAGCATAACACCACAGGAAATACCACAGGGTAATGCTGCAAGATACAACCACAGGATACCACCACCAGATAACACCATGCCACAGCATAACACCACAGGAAACACCACGCACAGGGTAATGCTGCAAGATACAACCACAGGATACCACCACCAGATAACACCATGCCACAGCATAACACCACAGGAAATACCACAGGGTAATGCTGCAAGATACAACCACAGGATACCACCACCAGATAACACCATGCCACAGCATAACACCACAGGAAACACCACAGGGTAATGCTGCAAGATACAACCACAGGATACCACCACCAGATAACACCATGCCACAGCATAACACCACAGGAAACACCACAGGGTAATGCTGCAAGATACAACCACAGGATACCACCACCAGATAACACCATGCCACAGCATAACACCACAGGAAACACCACGCACAGGGTAATGCTGCAAGATACAACCACAGGATACCACCACCAGATAACACCATGCCACAGCATAACACCACAGGAAACACCACGCACAGGGTAATGCTGCAAGATACAACCACAGGATACCACCACCAGATAACACCATGCCACAGCATAACACCACAGGAAACACCACAGGGTAACACCACGGTGCAACACAACAGGGTAACACCTTAGGATAACACCACAGGATACAGGATAACACCACAGGATATTGCCACAGACTACCACCACAGGATAACACCACAGGATACAGGGTAACACCACAGGATATTGCCACAGATTACCACCACAGGATAACACCACAGGATACAGGGTAACACCACAAGATATTGCCACAGATTACCACCACAGGATACAGGGTAACACCACAGGATATTGCCACAGATTACCATCACAGGATAGCAGCACAGGAAACCACCACGTCACAGGATAACAGCACACGATAACACTACAGGATTACAAGCAAATGTGGTCACCAAAGGATACCACAACAAGATACCAACACCTCACAGAATACCACCACAAGATAACACCACAGGCTAACACTGTAGAAAATATTACCACAGGGTAACACCATGTCATAGGATACCACCACATCAAATGATACACCATGTCACAGGACAAGAACTACAAGATAAAACCACAAGATAGCACCACATGATAACAGCACAGAGTAACAGCACAGATTACCTCCAAAGGATAACATCACTTCACAGGATAACACCACTTCACAGGATAAAACCAGATAACACCACAGGATATCATGATAGGGAAACACCACAGGGCAACACCAAACAATACCGCTACAGGGTAACACCACAGGGTAACACCAAACAATAGCACTGTTGGATAACACCACAGGGCAACACCAAACAATACCACTACAGGGTAACACCACAGGGTAACACCAAACAATAGCACTGTTGGATAACACCACAGGGCAACACCAAACAATACCACTACAGGGTAACACCACAGGGTAACACCAAACAATAGCACTGTTGGATAACACCACAGGGCAACACCAAACAATACCACTACAGGGTAACACCACAGGGTAACACCAAACAATAGCACTGTAGGATAACACCACAGGGCAACACCAAACAATACCACTACAGGGTAACACCACAGGGTAACACCAAACAATAGCACTGTTGGATAACACCACTGGGTAACACTAAACAATACCACCACAAGGTAACACCAAACAATACCACTGTAGGATAACACCACTGGGTAACACTAAACAATACCACTACAGGATAACACCACAGGGTAACACCAAACAATACCGCTACAGGGTAACACCACTGTGTAACACTAAACAATACCACTACAGGGTAACACCAAACAATACCACTGTAGGATAACACCACAGGGTAACACCAAACAATACCACTACAGGATAACACCACAGGGAAACACCAAGCAATACCACTACAGGGTAACACCACAGGGTAACACCAAACAATACCACTGTAGGATAACACCACAGGGTAACACCAAACAATACCACTGTAGGATAACACCACAGGGTAACACAACAGTAATATACAATGGGATAACACCACAGGGTAACACCAGAGATTAGAAAAGAGAGATAAACCACTTGCAGAAATTGCTGAAGCCAGGCAGCCTGCGCCGCGACACACATTCATTATTCATGAGCTGCCTTTGCCCCGCCCAAACTAAAGGAAAGCGCGGCATTGAGTCACAGCGGAGAGAAGAAGCAATGTCGTCAACAATGGACAAAAAGAAAAAAGACAACAGCGCCCGGTGTGCAGCCCCTAACTGCAGCCATTCAGACAGGAGATCATGCAGCTCTTCTAAATCTGGCGTTCTGCTTCCCGAGAGAAGAACTAAACATCAAGGAGCAGAATGTATTAACTTATGTGTCAGGGTACATTGCAAAAAAAATACAGGGCAAAGTTTGTAAGGAGTGCAACAGGCTCCTAACAGGATCTCTGCAAGGGACAGAGAAAGAAATCTTTCTGAAGGAAAAACAGTTTGTAGACCAGGGACTTGTTATTCCAAGCACATTTCTTGTATCCAAGGTGGAAAAACTGGAAGCAACATTTAAGAAATCTGCCGAACAGTTACTGAACATGGACAGATGTCGGGCAAGACTGGTGCTTCGAATGGAGAAGGATTTTGATGACCGTGACCTAACATGCCCTGCTGGACAATGTGATTCTATGCCTGATTTTGTCCTGCAGCTGTTTGTGACAATCCCCATTTATTTCATCCTCAAAGACAACAAGAGATTTGCGTCAATGTCTGGGCGACAGAACAGAAAACTTTTGAAACTGACTCACCACTAGAATTTTTATGTTGTCTTCTGTTTCCATCTAGACTTCATCTCCTAGAGTGCTGTAGGAACCTGTTTTTGGAATTCATCACTTACAGTGCCACAACAGGGTTCAGTTTTTTTCCCTGTCTGTTTAACTGATAGGGACACAAAATTACTGTCCTTTACTTCTCAGCCACGCACATGCACATGTTAGAAGAGAGACAGAGCTGAATATGTGTTTTATGTTTTGATATATATATATATATATATTTTGTTGTTGTTGAAGAAATGGTGATTTAAACCAGAAAGTGTGAAGAAAAAGTAGCGTTACGAAAACGCAGTTCAATAATTTATAACTGTCTCTCTCATGTGCAACATTGCGCTGGGGGGGGTGGGGGGGGGGGGGAGTTGGTGGTGGGGGGAGCTGCTTTATTTTCTTTTTATATTATCTACATTCAAGCAGATGCAAACGTGCTAAAAACCAAGCAAAAATGAATCGGTTTTCATTGTATACAGCGAATCTTACTACACGTGGGAAATTCCAGGCATAACTTAACTTTCGCTTTACTGCAGCTGAACCGTCAGAACCGACCAGTTTCCTTCAGGTGGGGAAGGAGAGGGTGATTTACCCCCACCCTTCCGCACTGCGTGTGTGCCCCAAAACAGCTTCAGCACTGTTACAGACAGTAAGAAGGGGCCTGCCGCGAGTGGTTTATCTCTCTTTTCTTCTCTCCGGTAACACCACAGTAATATACAAAGGGATAACACCACAGGATAACACCACAGTAATATACAAAGGGATAACACCACAGGATAACACCACAGTAATATACAAAGGGATAACACCACAGGATAACAAGAGAATCCACACAACACACACTTTGACAAACCACACCTTGCACCATGATCACGTATCCATTTTGTTCTCTTTGTTAACACATGTTAGCAGCATTCACAATTCACACTGTGTGTGTGTGTGTGTGTGTGTGTGTGTGGCGAGTGTGTGTGTGTGTGTGTGTGAAACAGCAAGTCTAGAATGTGGATGTAAGCATCAGTTTCATGTTGTCCCTTAAGTTTATCTTTGTCCTTCATCCGTTTCCTTGCAACTGTCTGCGTTATTTCTTATATTTTGTCTATAAAAACTGTAAACAGAGAAAGTTTATATTGAAAAAAAACAACAACAACAAAAAACCACAAAAAAAATCTGCATCAAAAACTGTGGGTTGTAAAAAAAATTTTTTTTTTTAAATATACTTTTGATAAGAGGCATCCAACATTTCAGACCATAGGTTTGTCTTCAGGGACTGTGTTAGCTGGAAAGTTCCTGAAGACAAACCAATGGTCTGAAACTTTAGACATCTCATCAAAAGTGATTCTTTTAATTTCATTTTATTTTTATTTTACAACCCACAGTGTTTTTTGTTGTTGTTTTGATGAATATAAACTTTCTCCATTGGCATATCATACTGCTTATAGTCCAGATGACTGAACACAGGGGCCATTTCATGGCTGATTTGACTGGCAAGATAAGGCTCTGACAACGCAATATGCTCCATGATAACATTGGAAACATTCTCAAAGACACAAGCAGCAACAATATTGGGGAAAAAAAAGAAGAAAAGAATAAGGCTATCTTTTATAAATTGTTCATGTTCTTGATGCTCATAGTCCAGCCGAGCACACAGGGCTATTTCTTTAATAAATGTCGACAGTTTTCAACTCACACCAAGAATGATTGGTGGTACTCATTTCTCTTCATGATAAGGCTTTATAACAAAGACACTGTGTGTATTAGTAAGTGTGTGTGTGTGTGTGTGTGTGTGTGTGTGTGTGTGTGTGTGTTATACATGAGTGTGTGTGTAAAAAAAATCCCATGAAAACTGTTGGAAAAAACTATATAAAAGAAGAGAAATGATGAACGAACAGAATAAGTTATGGTACAAGTTGAAAACAGCTCCCCCACCCCCTGTGACAAGTCTCAAGTTGCCAAAATGTAACCACCCTCACAGGCACTGAAAATGCCTCTTTGCTGTCATGTTGTGTTAACAGTGGTGAACATTTTACAAGTTTAATGATATGCCAATCAGGAATAGGAGAATCAACATCAGGAATTGGCCAGACAGTATGACACCAACATTGTACATTTATGTAGTGCTTACCCTGCCCCTCAAAGCATATTGAACAATACATCTGGCTTGAATAAGTAATAGGAATAAAAAGAAAAAAGAACAAAAAACAAAACAACAACAAAATAATGTTAAAATGTACAACCACACTAAAAGTAGTATTCTAAAACAGTGAAACATCTCTCTCAACACACACACACACACACACACACACACACACACTTCTTCCACCTCAATCCCCTCACACACAGAAGTTGACACACACACACACACACACACACAACACACACACACACATACACAAGGATTGTCTAGGGGGGAAAGAGGTAAAAAGTTTGAAACATTGTTTGAGCAATTAACTTCTTAGATCAGATTTGAAAGATGAAACAATGTCTGATATTTTGTGGGAGAGATTTCTCCTGAACAAAGGACCAAAGTGTGCACAATGTTGACAAACCTTACCCACAACTTCAAATCTTGTCTTTCACTTCCAAAAGTTTTTAAGTCAAACAGGCCCAAGGCAATGTGAGTGTGTGTGATGTGTGAGCAGAGAGAATGGGGGTGGGTAGATATATGGTGGTGGTGTGGTTTGAAAGGGAGAATGACTGCTGATTTTTACCCCTTTTACCTTTCCTATACAAAACTTTACTTTACAATTTTTACAGAATCTATGGCATGCAAATTACAATGATGCTCCTTTTTACATGTATGTATTTTAAGTGAAAATTGTTATTATCTCAGCCATTAAATCATGTGTGTATATGTGTGTTTGTGTTGCTTTGTGGGTTTTGTGCATTGTGTTTTTATAACATTAATTATTCTGTTTTATGTTTCTACTACTTTTTATGTGCCTTCTTGTTTCATTTTAGGTTTGTAAAGCCCTTCTAGCTTGCTCATGTTTGAATTATAGTGCGATATAAAATAAAATATCATTTATTTTCATTAAGTCTTCGCACTGTATCAGTAGTGATAAGCATCCTGTTCATTTTTTTTTTGCATCCTATTTGTTGTTCTTTTGTCAATCACTTGCCTTCAATATATCTTTCATTTAATATCTAAGTTTTTACTTGTTCCGTTATTTTGCTAATCATTCTATTTCATGTCATGTAAATGTTGTACACAAACCAAAGGTAAGCACTCAAGCCTGACCAGGATGGTGGGTATGCGTAGGTCAGGCATCTGCTTTTTATTTACCTATTTATTTCACAGCAGATGTGGTGTAGTGTGTATATATATATATGCATCAGTGTGCATGACTTGACACCTGCTCCAAATCGATACTCTCCCAGACACCAAACAACAAGCTTTTGATTGCAGAAGTCTGTGTCTCTCTCCCTTCAGTGATAAAGTGCTAGGGATCTACTGACTCCTGTGTGCACAACACTTTCACTTGACAACAGCATGAACAACTAACTGTTCTCCTCATCTTCATCCCACAGCTAACTGACAACAGTCTTCTTTATTCTGTTCTCAATTCAACTGAATGGACAGTTCAAGTGTGTGTGTGTGTGTGTGTGTGTGTGTGTGTGTATGTGTATGTGTGTATGTGTGTCTCTATGAATGTGTCTGTGAGTGTGTGCATGCATATGTGTGTGAAAAGTGTAAGAAAAGGATATCTACCATGGTTCAGAACATAACATTCTAGCAGACTCTTTATGCACACAGCCAACACCTATGAAAAGGTGATGCAGGTGGTGAGTGTTCTGATGCAAGACATGCCATCAACCACATGAATTCTGACAGGCATCATTTGTCTGACACACATGACCACTGAGGACTGGAATACTAACACACATCTGTGTCCCATTTGTCCTGATTCTGAGAACACTGACAATGTGTGACATCCATACCTGATGCCCAAACTTCTCTGTCAGTTCACTGCATGTGCCACACATATATGTACATCAATATTCAGATATAACAGAACTACATGTCCTCCAATATCTCAGTTAAAACGAAGTATAATCAGTAAATTCAATATAAATGTAAACTGAAACACACACACACACAAAACAACAACAACAAAACACACACACACACACACACACCAAAGAACAACAAAAAACAAACTCCCTAACAACATCTGATTAGAAAACAAGGGACATATCCCCATGCAATGTTAATGAAAAATAAAGAAATACCGAGAGAGACTGTTTTCTTTCAACAAGTCATTTGTGATTCCTTACCAGACAGACCTTCCCACAGTGGTATGAACATATGCAGACAAAAATGCAGTACTGGGATATATCAGACTTTCCCCAAAAAAGTCATCTAACACCATGGCTACCAACATCTGATGTCAGTAACTAGGTCTGGTGTGTTTTGTCAGCACGATTCTGATTCCTGTGAGAAGAGAAAGCCATTCTTGCCCTTGTCACTATTGATTCCTATGAGAGTTACAAAAGAAAAACAAAACAAAAAAAACCCTCTTGCTGCGGATTATATGAATTGAATACAGCTGCATAAATTTAACACCAGCGGCTGTCTCATAAAACACTTCTTGCCTGAGAAAATCTAATCCAGCCTTTAGCTGTGTCAGCAATATTATCCCTAGTTTGCTTCAGTGTGCTGCCATTCTTGTGTGCTAAGTATAATTGGCCTTCTTTTTCTTCAATGTTTCACAGTGAACCATAATGATTTTCTTTAAGATTACTATTCTTTCAGTCTTTCTTTTCTGCTGTTGCTTTGTGATTTTTTTCACGTCTGGTCTCTGCAGTCAGCAGCGTCATCTCACAAACCAACTATGCTACTGGGACTCTGCCTGACTGTGTTAATGACAAGGGTTAAATACAGCAAGTAGATCTGGGACAGAAGGGAGTAAATTAAACTACACTTGTGATAAAAATATCTTTGTTGTTTTACTTTGCAGTTTACATGAAGACCTGACTCCTCATGAGCTATTACAAAGTCCTTGGAGTATAATGATTCATAAGATGTACTGCTGCTTAACATGTGGCTATTGTTTATTTCCAACTATGTTGGACCTATAAACGTTACCCTGAATGTTACAATTGATGAATTAAAAGTCATTGTTAAAGAATGTAAAAGTTACCATCAGTAAACGTAAAAGTTGCTGCTAATGAACCTCCAAATTACTGTTACACAATCTTGAACCCAAATCCAGCTGCTGACAAAGCAGTGGTATGACTGGCGAGTTTATCATTGACTACTGTCACCTGCCTGCCATCACCTTTGCACCTTATCTCCTTCACCTGGCACTGGTCAGGTTCCTTCAACAATGCCAGTGTCAGTAGTGAGCACAATGCACAATGGGGTGCACAAGCTGTGCAGATGATTGTGTATAACGATCAGAGATGGATCTTGTCTTATGATTCGTTAGAACTCGAAGGTGATGACAACAGTGATGAAACAGCAATGTTCGACTCTGTCTCCATCCATCTGTGCAATCAGACATCATTTCTGAGTGTGTGATCATTACTGACAGTGAAGACATGGTACTATATGTAATTTGGGAAGAGAGGAAGGAGAGATAGAGGAGTAGTGTAAGACAATAGGTTGAAGGCCAGACAGAGAGCAGGTAGGTAGGTCTGGCATCGACCTGTCAGTGAACTGTCTTTTCACAGTGATCAACTGCCGGGAATGACAAGAATCATTCACGGTTTTCATAAAACTCAGGGTTGACAGACGACAGATGGGAATCATGTGTTTTGTACGTTCTGTCACTTATCAGTTGAACGATTTCTTTATCGAGGACGCAGACTGGATGCACTGAAGACACGTTATTGGCTCAGTTACAATCAGGAGGAAGGGAATATCATCAAAGTGCTTTCTCCTCTAATTGGGGACACTCTTACGTATAAGAAAAGCTTGACGGCTCACTTTCTGAGAACATGATTGACTTCTTATCTTGACCGAACCCACATACATCTTGCAGGGACAGTTATTCACTTACATGACTAGAAGCATTATGATTGTTCTCATAAACTTATAAGCCGTTTTATTTCCTTTTACAGGTATAATCAGACAATAAATGTGGTGTTTCCAGCTGTGGGTGTCATCCTGTGGTGGTAGAATAGACCTTTTTAAAAGGAAAAAAAAATTATAACCTTGATTTGAAATACCTGAATAGCTATTTAGATTTAAGATATCTGGGGAAAAAAAGTCTGGGTTTAAAATCCACATTCAATTTCCTTCACAAAAACACTTACTTTCATTCTCTATCTTCTATTGTTTTAGCGCAATAAATTTTAGAAATTTGTTTCCCCAGAATCCTCAAAATTCTCTTGCAAGGGTAGATCACCTTTTTACAAAATTCTCTGGTAAAAACAGTTGCTCATATCTGTCAATGGTTGAACCTTGATTAGAAGTGTGGTTTATCTGGTTATCATTTGCTAATATTTATTTGGTGGCGCTTAAACCATGACACTTAAAGAAAGAAAATTGCTTTTTTGAACAATGAAATTGTGAATTACTATCATTGAAATGTCTGCTGCTGTACCAATTTTTCAAAAAAGTGTTGTTGTTTTTTTGTTTTGTTAATGCATTTTGTTGACCTTGCCTGTAGTTAAAAGTAAATAATGGCATTTGTGTACTGTAAGAGTAACTGATGACAAGTTTTACGGAAATATGAAAATTACAATGATTCTTGAAATATTTTAAGTATGACTTTTGGAGTAGTGCTCAGCATCTTGGAAAAAAAGGTGATGGTAAGTTAGGTTTTATCAATATTTGTCAGTTATCCTTCTGTTTTGATGGCTCTAACACTTGCGGTCGCTGAGAAAACGCCAAAGTTTATATTTATCATGGACATACATACAGGTTAATATATAGACTCACTTTGTATACTGATGGGAGTCCAAACGCTACAGCTTTAGTAGTAATTTTCAACACTTTAATAGCTGAAAGGGAAGGCCTTTACCTTTGTTTTCAAAGGATGTGTGCTATCAAACGATTTGATGCATGGTTAAACATGTTAAGCTTCTTTCATTTGTTCAACTTCTAGCAAAAGAATTATCAACCGGGAAGGTGTTACAGATATATCAGTTTCTGAAGGTTCAGCACAAGAACAAGTTCATTTGAATCAAGTACTCTGATATATAGTCTTCAGTGTGTGTGTGTGTGTGTTTATGTGTGTGTGCGTGTGTGCGCGCGCGTGCATGTGCTGTGGAATAAGAAGGGAAGTGTTCAACCTGACCACGAACCCTGGTCTGTGTTGCATGAGCAATCTCAGTAGCACTGGGATTGCTTAATGTTGAGAGAACTTTCCTAAGCCTAAGTTAATTCCATAGACTAAGGAAAACTCAGCATGCCCAGATTGCTTGTGCTACCCAGCCCTGCGCCTTAATAAATACAATGGGTGAACCCACAACTGTGAAAGAAAACATGGGGATGGTGAAAGATTTTTTAATGCACATTTAAAAAAAAATCTCTTTAACAGTTTGATGACAATCAGTGATGAGTGTTAAAAAACATTAACTGATGCTACTAACCAGTGACAATGACCAACAAGTGAACAAGTGGTATATTATAAATACATTCAACAGCATGCTTTTACAGCTTTCTCAGAAACAAGTTTTATTCCAATTCTTTTTGACAACAGAATTCTGTTGAACAGAGCACTGCATATACATACACACACAAACACACATACATGTATATATATATATATATATATATATAAATATAAATACATGTATGTGTGTGTGTGTGTGTGTGTGTGTGTGTGTATTAAAGTTGTATCAGCCACCCCTGCTAAGATTCCAGACATTCACACACCACCCACTCTCTCTGAAATAAGTGGAAGCATTATCACACAAACCAGCATGGCAGAAAGACAGGCAGACAGCCAGCCAGGCACAGGGAAGCCTGGGATAGAGGGTGGAAAGCGGTGGAAGGACAAAGGCCATGTGACACATAATATATGTCTGACAAGTGTCTGTATTTATTTCTGTTAGCCCTGACAGGGGCGGGGGTAGTGGAGGGAACAGGCAGTCATTTGCACGGAGACATCAACACAAGATATACACACATACACAAAAAAACAAAAACAAAGCAAATTGAAGCAATTTGTAAGTCCACATTTCATCATGACTTAAAATAGATCGCACAATGACTTCATGGCCATCACAAGAAACAGAATTTCTCATAGCATATTAAAAAAAAAAAAGTTTTAAGAGACATTCTTTCTGAAGCAATATATGGTTATACTCATTCAATTGAAGACAGCAAAAATATGTACACACGTACATGAGATTGTTTAACTAAAGGAGACAGCAGCCAGGCCTCAGACAGTGATCGATGATTGGCGTTCTCTATGCTGGAATTAGGGACACAGTCAGCTTTGACAGACAACAAAAATGCCAATTTAGAAGCATCACAGAAAAAATAAATAGTGAGTGTAAAGGTGTGGGGCACACTCCTCCATCTCACCCCAACAGCATAAAAAAAACTTAAAGAGACACTAATTTTCTCAACATTCTGTCCTGAAATGTCCTTGCTGAATTGTTGGGACCACAAATGGTACTTTTTGCAAAGTGCCTATTTTATAGTCAACTTAATTTTGACATTCATCTACAAATTTAGACATCTACAAATACAATCCTAAAATGCATCTAAAATCTGTGCTGATCAGTGTTTCTGAACATCTGACACAATAATGAGAACTTACTTTTGGTTTGACTGTATCGTGAGAAACTGTTTTCGATTTGATTACGTCATAAGAACCTACCTTCAGTTTGAGTCATGTGAACATGGTTTTGGTTTGATTGTATCATGAGAACCAACTTTTGGTTTGGCTGCATCATGTGAACCTACTTTCAGTTTCATCAGACCATATGAACCTTTAGGTGTAATAATTATGTACACCTGCTTTTGGTTAACTGTATTAAGAATACCTACCTATGGTTTGGCTGTCTCATGTGAACCTTTTTACAGTTTAATCATACCATGTGAACCTACTTCCAGTTTGACAACCATGTGAACCTGCTTTCAGTTTGACTGTATCATGAGAACCTGCCTCATGCAAACAAATTTTTGGTTTGATGCATCCAAAAATTGGGTTGTGTCACTTTAAAGAAAAAATATTGCCCATCTTTTTTCTGAAGCACCTTCGATATCATTTGATGGATGAAACAGGCTTTCATTTAAAATATCTGGGGATATACCCTATAATCCACAACACCTTGTAGCCCGAAAAATGATGTATATTCTAATGACTTGAAAAACTTTATCACAAAACTTCTGAAATACAAATTCTGAGCTGTTCAGCACAGAATCCATGTCAAATTTTCCCCTCCTCTACTGATAAAAAATATACTTCCTTTGAAGCAAAGGCGGTCATTTCCCTGGACTCGCATGGAATTGGGAGCCCTGTTCATGACCCTCTAAGTCTAAAAGCTGGGGTCAGTGACTGACTGCAGTGCAGAGTACTACCGACAGCCTAGAACCTAATTTGACGATGACTGTTCTGCCTACAACCTAAGATCTGATCAGGTGAAGACCTGAAGCCAGCAATGCAGTATACTGCAGACCGCCTCGGACCTAACCAGGTAACCGGTAGTTAGCAGTGCAAAGTACTGCCAACAGTCTAGCACCTAACCAGGTGTGACTGACAGCCAGCAGTACAATGTACTGCTAACAGCCCAGGATCTAACCAGGTGTGACTGACAGCCGGCTGTACTGCCAACAACCTAGAACCTAACCAGGTGTGACTGACAGCCAGCTGTACTGCCAACAGCCCAGGATCCAACAAGGCAGTAGCCAGTAACCAGTAGTGGAGACAGTAGTGTACTGCTGACAGTATAAGACCTGACCAGGCTTGACTGGTATCACACAATACTGCAGATCATCCAGGACTTAACCAGACATGATTGATAACAAACCGGACAGTGTACTGCTGGCAGTCTTGAACCTAACTAGGTAATGACTGACAGCTATTTAGCATCATCCACCAGTTAGGTCTGTATGTCTCTGAATGTTGTTGTCACCACATTAGACATTTCATTCTATTTCATGTGTGTCATGATTATGACATCATAATCATCAATTAACACCAACAGATGTTTCATTCTATTTCTGTGTGTTACCATGTCTCCTTGGTCAATGTGCATGACATTCTCCACATTTCCTTTCACTGCCTTTATATACAAGTCCACTTGAAGAAAATAGCACATAAAAATACTTTCTTTATAAAAGAAAGTTCAAGTTCTTCCTTTACACTTGGGTTTTCTTGTGTTCATTTGCATTATCTTGTGATCAGTTTGTAAAATAACTTAAAGATTGTTACTTCTTGTGTTTTATTGATTTTTGTTGTTGTTGTTGTTGCAAAGTTACATGCTTTATGTATTTTGGTTCTTGTCTGTTAAAATCGTTAACACTTCTTGTCGATCATTTTATCATGAATATTCTATTTTCTCAGTTGCTGGCTAACTGAATGACTCTTGACTGAAATGACCAATCAATAGTAGTTCTTTGTAACTGTAAATACCCTATTACGTATGTTCACCCCAACACCCTACAAATCTAAGAAACATATTCTGTACAGGAAGGAGTGGTTGGGAAACAGGGTGGGGGTAATGGGGAGGGAACTAGGGCAAAGAGAAGAGCTGGGAGACAGGTGAGGTGGCTGGGGCTGGGATTGGGGAGGAGATACAGCGGAAAGAGAACATGGAGCAGGGAGTCAGCAGCCCACTGGGCAGACAGACAGGCAAGGAGCGAAACAGGCAGTGTTATATACTGATAAATAATGGTATGAAAAACAGTAAAGTGGCAGTTGAGGTGAACAACAGGCAATAAGTTACTTCATGTGTCCTACGTCTCCCCTTAGACCAGTCACTTGGAGTGGGTGTTTGGGGAGGGGGGGTGGGGTGTAGGGGGCAGGGGGGCATTTGGGGAGGAGTGGAGGTGGGGAACGAAGGGAGCAGGGGAGGGGCAAGAGAAGAACAGGAAAAGGAGTAGGAAGGTGGGGTTAAAACATCCTGCATACTAGCATGCACATCACAACAATATGGACCCACGCAACGTGTTCCAATCACAGCCTTCCTGCATAACACAGTCAACATCAATCAACTTGTTCTATGCTTTTCTTTCTCCTCCTCCTTGTTTTACAATCAATACAAATTTGTCTCTAAAGTAATTCACAATAAAATGTACACTGTCGTTGAGTACCTGTAGTAAATGTAATGTTTGTGTAAGAGTGTAGCATGCCTGACCCAAATGTAAAGTAATCAATATCAAACGATCTTGTGTTAACAGAGAATGGAACAACTCATACATATCTAAATAAAAAAGGGGTAAAAATAGCAAACAGATACTGAACTCACACCCAAACCCTGACATGTCAACATGATCGTAAGTAAATAAAATGCAAAGTGAAAAAACATGTATGCCATGAGCATTACCTCACATTCTAAAATACTGCTTCAATCTTATTTTCAAAACAATCTGTGAAACAGCACAGAGCTCTAATTCACCTTGTACGTGATCTGTGTTAACAATGTTCCCTGTTGCATATATATAACCCATTTACCCACATCATTCAACAAATCTCCGTCCATCACAATGCATGGCAAACTTGTGTAAGTTAGTAGCAGTGCCACTGCACTGCCACAAGTTACTGGACTCCGCAATGCCATATTACTTCTAAATGACAATGCTCACATCACTTAGTCCTATACCAAGTTTCAGCACCACCATCAGATTGGACATTATTGGGGAAAAAAAAAAGAACAAAACTATGGTCTCTGTATGCACACAGTTCATTCCATAGAGCACAGAGACATGCCCTACAATACACTTTGCTCCACAGCACACACATGTACACCCTTTTGCAACACACACACAGTATATAGAACTTCACTCTGCTGATAGCTTAAAACTATGTTCCCCATCCCTAATCTTGTGTAAATTTGTTTTTCCCATTGTGTTCAGGTGCTTATCTTGATTATCAGTGTCTGAAGTTTCAACTTCGGGACTTTTTATCGTAAGGATTTTATTCTCTGTGGTAAAAAAAAAAGAAAAAAAAAGTCACTATCACTTCATTCAGGTCATTTTCACATCCCTGTCCTTTCTGGCTGTCAATTTCACATCCGTCAATGTTCTCTTGTCACTTTCACACATCTGTTCTTTCTCAGTTACAACCTGGTCAGACACTGCTGCCCTGTCTGGTTACTTTCACACTTCTGTCATGTCTGCTTGGTCACTTTCACAATTTTGCCCTGTCTCAGTGTTTGTCTGGTCACTGTCACACTTCTGTCCTGTCTGTCTGGCACTTTCACACTTCTGTCATGTCTGCCTAGCCACTTTCACACTTCTGTCCTGTCTAGTGTCTGGTCACTTGCACACTTCTGTCCAGTCTGTCTGGCACTTTCACACTTCTGTCCTGGCTAGTCACTTTCACACTTCTGTCCTGTCTAGTGTCTGGTCACTTGCACACTTCTGTCCAGTCTGTCTGGCACTTTCACACTTCTGTCCTGGCTAGTCACTTTCACACTTCTGTCCTGTCTAGTGTCTGGTCACTTTCATACTTCTGTCCAGCCTGTCTGGTCACTTTCTCACTTTTGTCGTTTTCTGGTTATATTCAAATTCACTTGGCATTCAGCACTCCCTAATACATTACTGAAACTAATTCACCACATATTCTGGTCAATCAAATTCCACCTCACTCACATCTCTTTCAGTCAACAATATTCCCTGGTTCACATTCTTTTTCTGACCCATCAGTCTTAATCTTATTTGAAACTTCTTGCTGACATTCATTCAACTTTGATCCTCACACCCTGTCTGAACAAACAACATACTGTGCTACCTTGCTGCTTATATTCACCACATGTAACTTGGTACGGGAGGGAAAAACCCTGTCTAAACTACTGTAAAGTTCAGTCTATAAGCCGCAACTTTTTACCACTGCTTCAACCTCTGCGGCTTATACAATGATGTGGCTTATTTGTGGATTTTAACGATCCCAGGAGTGTCACGTTCTTGTCTACTCTTAGCTGCCCTTCAACTCACCAAAATCATGATTTCTGTCCATGAATTTTTGGATAAGCTTCAAGATAGTGTGCTAACTGTTCACGTTTTATAAATCAAATCCGCACACATTAAAGCCTTCAGATCAGCATTCAGTTCTACTCTGCTCAAGCGTACACCCTCATCATGCCGAAAACGCGATGTTATGTCTATGATGCAGCCTTCAAATTGAAGGCGATTGACCTAGCAGATGACAGTGCAAGCGACGAACCAGCAGCAACCTCCACCTTTTGAATTTCATGAAGTGAAAGCGAGGCTGAAGTCAGTGACAAGATGGCAGAGGAAGCTGTGCTGGTTCTCTTCAACTCAGACACTGAAGACAAAGATTTTAGTGGATTCAGTGAGCAGGATGACGTTGAATAAATGTGACTATCCCTAAATTATGGATCTTATTTTCGTTGTGTTTATTTATTATTTTTTTGTGGCACTAGCAGTATTTTCGCTTGCTTTTCTTTGTGTTGTTTCCCGCTTGTGTGTATTTCATAACCTACAGTATCAACAACTTTTCTGTAGTATCAGTATGTGTTCCGGTACCGGAAATAAGTGCGGCTTATAAGCCCGTGCGGCTTATGTATGTATAAAGTTCAATTTTTTCCAAAATTTAGTGGGTGCGGCTTATATACCAGTGTGCTCAATAGACCGAACTTTACGGTACCTTCAATGCTTCCCACCCACCCCCTCTTCTCTCCCCACCAGTCCTATCAAGGCCAAGTGGTACAGGTCCGTCCACACGTGGAGTCATCAACACACTGACGCAGGGATCAGGACAGTATAACACTGTCCTTCACTGCCCCCTTGACTTGCTAACATGGTGGTGCCGACACCTGTGACTGCCTGCCCACAATAGCTACAGAACAGAGAGGCATAGGAATGACAGGAAAACAACAACAAAACAAACAAGAATACTGTGGAGCACATACCCTGCTAACAAAAAAGATGCTACTCAAAGCCAGAAGGAAAGCACCATTATTAATCATGCCCAAAATTAGTTGTTTTTGAATATGTCTTGCCATATCCATATGACCAACAGGTTATTCTCTCCCCCTCACCTTCCCCATCAACTTCCCCCATACATCCACTTTTTCTTTTCTTTTTTAAGCATTTATTTAATGGAAATAAGACACAGTATAGCTCCCTATCCCAATTTTCAACATTTTGTCAGTAATGATATAACAAACAGTGACTACTTGCTTGCCAACATCCATGTCTGAAAATGTGTCCAGACATAGACTGCTTGGGATTAGGCTGTAGCTGCATTTTAGAGGCATGGACAATTGAAGTCACTCAGTTTTCCGACAACACATTATCTATACCCAATGTTCTTGCATGCTTACAATACTCCTTGCACCATCAATGTTCCACATGTACAAAGTCTTGTTTCAATGAAATCTACCCCAATCACCTTCAGATCATTTGATAAATGGAGAATTGGAAGAGTGTTGATTGAGATTTTTATTCTGACAGAAGAGAGATGATCTGATACAAACTGACAAGACAGTTGTACACACACACACACACACTGTACACTCTCAGCGCCCTGGAAAACAAAGAAGCCAACAGCTGTGTATTGCGTAGCACTGAGACGGCCAATTCACACAATGTCTGCAATGTGGCGATGATGGCCTGACACTCCCTGCCATGAATAAAGCTTTCCTTTCTCTTTCACATCAACACACTCCACAGCTTCTTTGGGGAGGCCCGGATTGCCGGAACAGTCTGCTGTCTGTGACCTTAACAAAGCTTTCCAGAAGCCACCCCACCTTAGTCCATCCATCATTTCCAGCCCACACTTATGTCACAATACATTAGCAATTGTTTTGGAGTCATGGATGTAGGCACAACACATGAAAAAGCCACTTAGCCACGGACCCTGACAGTAGAGGAAGGTGTGAGTTTGTGTGTAGTTGTAGGCAGCTGCAGGCCCATCTCCAGAGAAGCTTGCAGCCTTTGCACCAAGAGAATAGCAGTTGTCAGGCACAGGTTGTAGCAGAAAGAGTGCACAGGGTTGGCCTGGCCAGTGCGCAGCATGGTCCCCTCCTGGCTGATTGACCACACCACACCACTCTGCTTCTATTGCACATAACTGGAAGCGGCACCTGTCTCCTCACCCCATGGTGCCATCACACAGGCAGCAGCTCTGGGTCATGTTGTGAAGTCACACAGAGAGCACTGCCCTCCCCCTTCATTTCCGTGGTCTGTCCCATTCCCTGTCCCCACCCCGGAATGTGCACAAGGTTATGGCAGTAAAGCAGTGTTAGTCTGGCCTCCATCACACCCACAGACTGGAGCCGTAGTCACAGCTGGAGGGATGGCAGGGGTGGGAGACGAGGGTGTGCCAGGGCTATGAGGAAGGATAAGGGCCCAGTTCCTTTAAGGCCCAGTAGACGTATACCACAAGGTGCCGTAAGTTGCTTTCGAAGGCCAGCATGCCACAGCGCTGATCTATTGACCCAAAGAAATCTGAAACAAACCAACCCAGACCATTCTGTACTTCCACTGCAACTGACTGAGAGTTGTTTTATCTCTCACTGTCATAGGAACATGGAAGCATGTCACTCAAGTACAAACTATAGAAATTCAGCAACACTGTTCTGATTTAATCAGTAATTCAATTTTCAGCACAATGGGTCATGAAAGCACTTGCTTCATAACAATCACATATCGTTGTGTGATTACCTTGAGCAAATACAAACCAGACCCAAAGATAACATACAACAGTGTAAACACATTGTAAATATCCCAGCATTGAAGAATTTTCTCAGAATCATGCAAACATATCCAAATTTTTTTTTAATACTGTGAATCAACAACTGACCTACATTTACATTTTCATGAAAGCCAGTATTAAAAAAACATTACCAAACATGATACACAGAACTTATTCCATCTCTAAAAATAAAGGCTTGTGGTTTGTATGCACAAGGGCTGTGGTATACTGTGTGGGAACACCCTCCACCCCATCCTCCCTTGCTCACAAACCACACAACATGGCTACACTGCCACATTTCTTCACACTAACCTTTCAGGCTTTTGTGTGCCTCGATTTCAGCTTTGGTGTTCATAAATGTATCAAAGCTTTGGACGAATGGGTTGACGATGGTCAGGAACTTCTGCGTGGCACTGTGCATGCGTGAGGCCACAGCGATAGTTCCCGGTGATGTTATTGTCCCATTACTCATCACTCCATTGGACAGCTTATTCCCAGGATGCTCACAGCTTCCCTGCACAGGCAAGTGGCACACATCTGTATTACTACACTCTGACCCGCACAACAAGGAGAGTGTTTGGGAAGGTGGGGAATGGTGAGTAAAGATACTGAGATAATTTACTCACTTAAAGCCACAGCTTCATATGAACAAGGGGCCGAAACAAAATTGGCAAATGTCACCACAACTGTTTGTGTCTAAACAACTGTTTTCACAACTTGATAAGGAAATAAATAAAGATAATACCAGCTCTCTGAAATTAAAGATTTATATGGGTACCATACCAAGTTATGAATAATATCATCATCAGTAGATGCAATGAATAAAGAAAATCTAATCAAACATGAATATTCCTAATACTTTTCAGGAATAAGTTTCAAATGCACATCATTCAACACAAAATTCACTTCACCTTAAGTTGTTTCCAACACAACATAACTGAAATATTTGCATTTTTATGGTGCTTCCAACACAACATAACTGAAATATTTGCATTTTTATGGTGGTACCTGTACACATTGCATCCTGAAATACCAAATCTAAATCAAGTTAAAAAAAAATCATAAGTGTAGATCATATTAGATAGAATATAGTTCTTCACAGAGTAAGAAGTATAAGTTTTGTGGCTGGCTCCTACCCAGAGTTAAGTGTGCTATGGGTGTCAATGGGAAGACTGGGACCAAACTGTTGAGTTATCATCCACTTCATGGATGCATCTATGCGTGTGTTGATCTATTTCCTGACCAATACTGCAAGTGTCTGTATCTCTCAGGCCAGCCGCCTGGTTAAAGCCGGTATGTCATTATGAGAGGAAGCATAGAGCACAGCCTACAGCCTTATCACATCGTTCCAAACCTAAATGGGCCTCCATAGCAGCATCGTCATCATCATTGTCATCCTCTTCCTCCTTCTTCATCATCAATATAAAAAGTCAAGATTATGTGGCCTTTCATGCCCTGCTTTCATGATGAGCTGTTTTGTTACCCCTCCACTAAAAATGGTTGGGTTGAGTCCTGTCAAAGTCTTCAGTGTCCACAGATTCATTGGGGTCTGTAGCTGGAGGGATGTGGTGGCGGTCTCCATTCGGGGGGGAAACGCACGCTCGGTCTAGCTTTGTGACTAAGCCATTATTGTTGTCAGTCGGGGGCTTAGAAGGTGGTGTCCTAACAATGTTTAATTAGAACAGGCACTACTGTAAAGCACCACAGTGACTTAGCAACGGTGCAGGGTTTCCTCTGGTATGTGGCCTCCTGGTAACCTAATATTAACTGATGGTTCCCTGTGGACTGAAAGTGCTGGGACCGCAACAGATGAACCCGGGTGTGGCTGTGTAATGGGGGACTCAGAATGGGAGGTGTGGGTGTAATGAGGAGGGGAAGTGTGAGGGGGGGGGGGGGGGGGGGGGGAGAGTGAGAGATAGACAGATACAGAGACAGAGAGTGAAGAGACAGAAAGAGAGTGAGAGAGACAGAGACAAAGACACACACACACAGGGAGCGAGACATGGACACAGGTTTAAATGTGAAGTCTGCTCACCCATATGAGAGAGAGAGAGAGAGAGAGAGAGAGAGAGAGAGAGAGAGAGAGGATGCCCTGACAAATCCGGGCTCTCCACGGACCTGTGATTCCACAGACCCAATGCTGCAGGCAGGTGAGGGGGTAGGAGACATTGGGGAAGGAGTGCCCGTGCTGTTCTTGTTCCAGTGGTTTTGGTGGGGGGAGGGAGCATGCCCCAACATCTTCACGGAGGAGCCCTGCAACGCCGAACACCCCCTGAACCCTCCACGAGCCATTCTGTGTGTACATGTGCGCATGTGTGTGCGTGCGTGTGTGTGTGTGTTGTGTTGTGTTCTTGGTGTTTTTTGTTATTTATTTATCTATTTTTATGACATGCACAATAGCTGAGTGGTTAAAGCGTTGGACTTTCAATCTGAGGGTCCTGCGTTCAAATCTTCTTAACGGTGCCTGGTGGGTAAAGGGTGGAGATTTTCCAAGGTTAACAAGCCTGAACCTCCCTCGTGTATATACAAAAGTAGAAGATCAAATACACATGTTAAAGATCCTGTAATCCATGTCAGTGTTTGGTGGGTTATGTAAACAAGAACATACCCAGCATGCACATCCCCGAAAGCAGAGTATGGCTGCCTGAATGGCGGGGTAAAAACGGGTCATACACATAAAAGCCCACTAGTGTGCATACGAGTGAACGTGGAAGTTGCAGCCCACGAACAAAGAAGAGATTTATTTTGTGTGTGTGTGTGTGTGTGTGCGTGGGCGTGCTTGCATACGTGTGTGTGTGACAGGGACAGACAGATGGAGAACAAGTCAAAGACATTAAATAACAAAACGTGGTATTCATCATTTCAAATGGAGTAATCCACACACAATCTATCAGTGTAGACAAATGATGAAGTTAAATGTGGGTACTTGGAATTGTATGTAAAAATTGGTGAGTTCACAGTAAGTACAAGACATTGTAACTTCCATATTACCAGTAAGTATTTCCAATTTTAACTAAAAGTAAGTGATTACTATGTCACACTTCTAACTATTCTTGTATACTGTCGGCCATGGTAGCTGACCTGAAATGCAGAGTTCCCACCAATACAACACATTGAGATACTGACCTTGTTGTTAGATTCTGATTCTATCACTTTCTTCAGCTTCATCGCTTCAAGTCGGCGCATGTTATACATCTTCAGGGACAAGAGGGCCTGGATGCGTAATCTGAAATCCATTCTTCAAGGTAAGACATCACCAATTCAGTCATCCTTTGCGAGATAAGTTCACACAAACAGTGTAATACACTAAAAGGTTAAGCTCTTTTATACATTCTTGCATTATCAAAAGGTTCTGTCATTAGAACTATTGTCATGCTCCAGAACAGTAAGACAGACAGAGGAGGGAACAGGGAGGAAGGAACAGGGAATCGTTTCTTTTAACTTACAGTTGATAAAAAGACAACTTTCAGCATCTGTCTAATCATTCACTACTTTAATCCATGTGAACTGACCAGTCATACACAATCTCATGCCAAATACAAAAATACACAGTAGCACCTCAAATCAACTCTTTATTTCCCCCCCCCCCCCCCAAACACTTCAGATGATATTCTTTATGGATATTCTTTCTTTTTTTTTTTTCATCACCCACACCCAGAGTAATAAGCAAGGGTACTCACATCAATATGGATAATATCCTCTCTTTGTCAGTGGGAGTGCGATCCGAAAGAATGCTGTTCCTAATTCTGTAGATGTGGCTGTGAATCAGATAAGCACTCATTATAACTTCACAAGTCCCACTGATTAATACAGATACATTTTCGGTTCTTTGTGTGAGTGTGTGTGCCTTTTTGGAGCGAGGTCATTTGTACAATCTGGCAAGGACTTAACATGTGATGAATGCAGACAAACACATACTGGGCTCCTGAAGTCAGTCAGTCAGGACCTGTATGTTTTGTCCCCTTTCATGTGGGAAGGTGGCATCTCCTGGCCAATGTCTGTGGGTCCTGACAAGGCAATTTATGTGTGTTTTTCTGCCAGTGTGGCGGGGGCAAGTGGTGTGAGAGTAATGCCACTAAAAGAACATGGACAGATAGAAAAAAAAAAGAACAATCAAAAGATGTTTCCAATAAATATGCAAGCAAATGCGTCATTTAAAAAATGGTTTAGTATGCAATGGCTCAGATATCAGAACACATCACAGTGCAGGCAATTACATTCAATGCCATCAGGTGTTTTCTTTAATGGCAGACCACAGAACAAATTAAATATCTTTATTGAAACTTCACAAAAAGTTAAGCACCCCTTGACCCAATCTTAAACTAACACCGATAAACCAAAGTAAAATGTCTGGTTTATACACCTTAGTTTGATGGTTGTGTGAAAAAGAGGTCTCTTAACTTTTCAAGAAGACTGTATAATAACACCGATACCACAAAGAAAACGAAATGCTACCAAATAAAACCAACCAGTATGCACACACTAATGGTCAGCTGATAACCCAGCCCATAGAGATCACTTACTTTGTCAGCGATAAAGTTTCGATGAAATTGGGAAATTCTGCTGGATGCGTCAAGTGCTCCTCACATGAGTGTGCCCACATGATGAAATACAAAACGGAGCGAATGTAGGGAATCAGCTTGCTCGGCTTGTCTTGCTGCAACCACACATACACCACATCCATGTCACATTCTGCATATTTTAATTGTTCACTGCTATGCGCTGCTCATACTATGCATACCATTTCAATGTGTTCACTGTTTAGTACTGCACATACTTTGCATGATACAACAATGTATTTACTACTATCTGCTGCTCACACTCGACAAAGTCAGACCTACTGAAACATGATGAAAGAGCACCAGACTCAAGACATCCACAACAGGTAACACCCTGACCATATCATCGGTCACCACACCACGCTGTTTCCCTGAACTCAAAGGAAAACTACTGAACAAACATCACTGCACCCTGCCATGTGAACAAATCACTATCAGAACAGAATTTCCAGAATGATGGGTTATTGTGTAACATGTAAGCCTGTCAGAATTAAACATTTCACTGAACCAATTAACATCTATAACGAGAACAATTCACAATGATATGCACATCAATACAGACCTATGAACTAAAAACAACAAAAATGATAAAATCTGTTCTTTCCCTGCAAATATCCAGTTCAAACAAATAATATGCATATTCACAAATGAAAACTTGTCAAATAAAATTTAACTTCTAAAAACGTTTTCCACAATTAATTCTGATCTGTGAATCAAACAAAACTGTTATTTTGAATTTCTCTTTAAATTACACCAAAATTAATTTTCCCTTTAAATAACACCAAGATGAATTTTCCAAGAAACTATCTTTTCCTGTGGACAAAATGTCCAGCACATATTTAGTAACTTACCTTTTTATCTGCCACATGTTTGAGGTCTTTAGCCCTTGTCACGTAAAACTCCTGAGTCTCCATTCTGCAACAAAGATTTATATTAATATATAAGTCACTCTCTTCAAAACAGTCTGCACAGTTTGTCAATATCCAACATTTATAACAGATAATACATTCAACATTAAAAAAATATTTATCATCACATAAAATTATTTCTGTGGGATATGGTATTGTTTTCAAAACTATGACTCATTCTACAGCTTCATTTACCATTCATCATTGTTACTAATGGCCCAGCTAACCAAACAGAAAGAAAGGAAAAGACAACAGAGATTAAAAGAAATGTCCAGAAACAAAGACAGAATAAATAAAAGAGGAAATTTTCAACACAGATTTTCAGAAAGTGGGTATACTGTTTATACTGCATGAAATCTAAAAAAAATATATTAATGTTGAAACAAAAGCATCTTTTGAAACAAAATAAAAACAACACATAACAGAAGTCCTTTTACGTAACCAAGCTGTTAAAAAGCAAACAAAGAAAAAAACAAACAAACATGAATGGTGACTGACTTTTCGAGGGCGGCTGCAAGAGAGTAGTCATTATCGATGCCTTCAGGCTGGAGTGGAGGAGGGGGTATAGGTGTGGCAGCCGGCTTAGGACTCTTTACATCAGGTTGTTTGTAGGAGTCAAAGGGAAGGTCCTCCTTGCTGACCTGTTTTCCTTCCACGCCATTTGCTGCCTGCAAGACACGGCACAACAACAACACACTCATTGCCCTGTTACTTGTGCTGCATGGTTCATACAGGTCTTTATTTAATCACAAAATTGTATAAAAAAAACTTTTGTTTTTGAAATTTTTTTTTTCAAAACAGCAAAAGGCTAAACTTCAAAACCATCACTATCACAGTATCAGGATCTGAGTGCCAGCTTATAGTTATATACCCCCTCAATGAATTAACTGCTACATAGATGAGAACTGATGATTTTGGTCAGAAAGACCTTTTCTGGATCCCCTTTTCTTTAATCAAAAAAACAAATAAACAAAAACAAAAACCACTTATCATGTTTATTCAGGGTTAAGTAATTCATATAATAAAAGATACACTGCTTACATGAAAGTTTAACTAAAGATATACAGCTCTGAAAAATGTAAATGTTACATCTGAACAGGTGAAATAATAGGACAGATATACATATCAATACATATCAATATCTCTCTCTCTCTCTCTCTCTCTCTCTCTCTATATATATATATATATATATATATAAAATAACATTCTTCTAAGGCCACAAAAAAAAAAGAAAAAAAAAAGAAAAAAGAAAAAAGAAAGAGCACAAGAATGTAGATCACCATTTTTTCATCATATTCATACATAAATTTTACTCTGTTCAAAGTCAAACCAAAGCAAATAGCATCTTTAAAACAAAAACTGAAATTGAAACTTATAAAAGTTATTTCATGTACACAATGTATATATACCCCAAAGCCATACACAGAAATCAGAAACATATCTTCTAAAATTTTATGGCATAGAAATCCATGTTGTCTTATCTTCATTCTAAAAACATAACTCATTACCTTTAAAAGTAAAATAGCTCAAAGTGAATGTAGTGTGTATTATTTACAAGGTATAGGTAACCTACCTTTTCTTCAACCTGTTCTGTCTTCTTGACTTTCTTTGTCAGTGGTCCAGTCTTCTGGCTGGACCGGCTGCTGTTGCTGCCGGCACTGCTGCGTCTCTGAGCCTTCCGTTTCAAGCCTGCCTTCTTCACTGGCAACTCTTCTGGGTGTGCTACCCCGTTACTGTTTCAACAACGGGTTTTGCACTGAGTTCTACTTTCTATAGACTTGACTGAATTTGAAATGGTAAGACTAATAAAATACGAAATTACTACTCACTGTACTTTACAATTACAGTCATTATAAAATGGTTAAAATGATAGCAAGCTTGTAAAGTTTTACATACAGTGCATGCATTCCAATATATTAAAACTTTTCTAGTGGCAAAAAGTTGTATTGTGGGTCTTTGTCCTTTTAATCAAAAGACAAAAGATACACCTGACTCTAGAACCCATGACACTGGATATAGACTAATAACATCTGAATTGCTTAGTTACTGCTAAAACAAGTAAGCAATCTAATTCAAGAATAAAAAAAAAAGAACTTTTCATATTATGTGATTAGTGAGTAGTTTCTAAAACAACAAACTATCTGTTGACACATCTGTTCAAAATTATTTTTTTTAATGTATAGCATTTACAATGTCATTATGTACATGTCTCACATTTTAGATTTATGCTAAAAAAATCATTATGCTTCATTGTCATGTTATGATTTTATATATACATGTACACAGAAACTGGCTCCACTGTATTTTAATTTCATACTATGAAAAAGATGAATGATATTAACCCCAAATTAAAAAAAACGAAGAAAAAGACACCAACAAAAACATAAATATATACCCAACAAGATGGTCACATCTGTCATCATGATGTTTTTTCTTCTTCATTAACCTGCTTTAGTGAATAACCTCATAAATAAACAACAACTTTCAGTACACTATTATGACTATGTGACATTTAAAATTTGTTTTTATAAATACTAAAATATATAAATCATAATGTATCCTAGTGACCTTATCAATTATGTCCATTTGTATGGCAATGTTACCACTACCAGCAAGACATATTAGAAAAAAAACATATTGTTATTTAATGTTTCCTCTTACTGGGGAGATTACAGATTCATTAATGTTTCCTCTTACTGGTGAGATTACAGATTCATTAAACAGTATTATGGGGGTTATATCATTCATGTTCCCGACCCTCAATACAGTCAATAAATAAATCTCCCCTATGTGACCATCAAAATGGCTGTTTGTGTCCACTTAAAATGCTTTTAAACGCAGTCAATGAAGTCATGTCTAAAATCAGAGTAAAAACAAAAATATATCAACATAACTTCTATGTCTCCAGTAGGATAAGACTGGATTTACAGATTTATAAAGCTAAGGATCCTTTGCTTACACAAGTCACTCATTACAATTACACAAAACTGCAGTATCAACTCTATCTGATTTTGGTACTGATGAATTGTTGACACAAAACATTACAGGTGTATATTATGATCAATAATTACAAAAATATGATGTGGTATCACAAATATATATCTTTAAAAGTTTTAAATACAATCTGCTTACATACCACATGCACTAAATATGAAATACCATTTGATATAAACCTATCGTGTATATGTTTAAAATATTATTATATATTAAAAGTGTTTTTATAAAGACAATCAATAAACATATTTGAAATGGGGAAAAAAAAGAAGGAAAAACTTTTCATTTTTCTGACAAAATAAAACAGATTTTCAATGACGCTGATTAAGTTCACAACAAAGCATCTTTTCCCATATTTTCAAATACTGCAATCAGCAGCAAAGGCTTCTTTTAGACTAGCCCATTACATGAGAAGTGTGCATCAAAGACCCTGCAAATTTCTAAGAGTAAGAGACACAGGTGAGAAGAACAGAAGACCTATGGGGATTAACAGTTTCTTCCTAAACTATTGTATATATTCTTGTTTTCCAGTTCAGGTTTTAAAGAAAATCACAATTTGTACTGAAAAAACAAACAAAATAAAACATACAACAGTCTGAAAATTCATTATGTTTTTGAAAAAAATATTACCATTATTTATAATCAGTTGGGCAGGTGGTGCCCTTACTATGTTTAAACAGGCACTCCAAACAGATAAACAGCAAACACGTGGAAGTCAACACACACACACACACACATGCACACACACATATATACACACACATATATACGAGGTCAAAAGCCACTAACTGTCATCTATGCACAGAAGCCGAAAGCAAAATATGTCATGTCCAGTCCATATCAACTGATCAAGCCAGTAAAATGAGGTTCTCTAAGTTTCAGATATACTAAGTTATTAGATATCACTTTTTAAAGATGTGTTCAAGTAATATTTCATTTTCAGTTCTGCAAAACTTGTCAGTAACAATCCACACTAGGTCAGTAGGTGTATACATTTTGTTGTTGTTTTTTCAATCTATTAAAAAAAAATTCAAATGAAAGTGTACCTGAATTTGTAAAGTAAAAAACAGAAAAGGAAAAAAATGAAATAAAGAAAGAAAATTTTCCCAGGGATAGAACTAAGCTTTCTGAATTTTCAGGTGAAACCCTGCATTTTACTACTACTACTACTAATAATAATAATATGCAAGACAATAAGATCAGGAATTCTCAACCAAAGATGCCACCACCTTTTCTTAAGACTTGTTTTATCATGAAAATACGTTATATGTCTTGTCTTGCACCTGAGTAATATGTAATCAGTGAGCTGTTTCTGTTGAATAGCATTAACTGATTAAGCAACATAGTTTCATGACAAGCCCGTTACATGTGAAGTGCGCATCAAAGACCCTGCAAATTTCTAAGAGACATAAATTAAGTACTCACGTCTCATGTCTTCAATAACTTGTGCAAAAATTCAAGGTATACCTTAGCTTCTGTTCATGTTTTGATTGACTTTTTCCACAAAATAATCTATTTCATTAAAAAAAAAAAAAAAAAAAAAAAAAAGACTCTCAAGCCAAAGTTTATACTCCAGGGCCAGGTTGCAAGAGGTGATTTTTGCAGTGCTAAGTTCGCTTAGACGTTAAAATGTTCATAAGCATACGGAATAAACCATGGATTTGGGAACGTTCATACCAATGAGCAAATTTAGCGATGCTAACTTTGCTCATGCAACCCACCCCTTGACCCAAACAAACCATCCATGGTTAAAGTTTGCTTACTATCTGAACATCAAAAAGTTTTATTCTGCATACAGACATACTTCAACATTGAACATTTCTGATTTCAGACAATATATAACTATTTTCATCCACAAGATATTCCTTATTCTTGAATCTCTAAGCCTGCCAGAATGAAAATTATATATTATGCCACTGATTCTGTATAAGTGTCCTGTTTCTTTTCTCTCTCTCTCTCTTCTTATCTGGTTGGATGTGTATGTGCATGGTGGATTTGTTGGGTTTGAAATACAGTTTAAGTTTGTATGCTGACTGTATGAACTAACACTAAAGGAAAGATCGACAAAACAGCACAAACTGTCTCCAGTCACAGTAAGAGCCACTCACAACATGAACAAGAGAGGCAAGACCTTCAAGACTCATTTGTGATACACTTAAAAAAAAAAATCCAAGCTTTTTATGTACTGAGTATAATTTCAAAATGTAATATTTAAGGAGAGAAAGAGCAGTTTAAAGCAAATTAAGTCCCCTAGCATTAATTACAGAGTAAGTTCCCTTTTTTTACTACCTGCACCAAAACGTTTGCAAAATAAATAAAACTTCCATGCTTAGCAAAAGAAGTTCCTGTTTGAACAAAAAAACGATAATAATAACTGCTCTTGTTGTTGGGTCAGAATATTAGATCAAAGTGCCAAGTTTAGAGAATACAAAAAATATAAATATAACAGTAAATGCAGTTTGCATATAATTAGGCTTCATTTTCTTTTTTTTTGTGCCCATCCCAGAGGTGCAATATTGTTTTAAATAAGATGACTGGAAAGAACTGAATTTTTATGCCTAATTAATTTGGTGTCAACTGACAAAGTATTTGCACAGAAAATGTCAATGTTAAAGTTTACCACGGACACACACACACAGACAACCGAACACCAGGTTAAAACACAGACTCACTTTCTTTACACAAGTGAGTCAAAAATCCAAAAGATGAAAGTGGATGAAAGAGTCATCAAGACAGGAAGTCAGAAAACAACAGACATGCACTGTCACATCAATACTCACAGTTCTGGAGACTTATTACTGATATGACTTGGCGCCTTTTTTGAGCTGGCACGGTCTTCAGCATCTGCCTTCTTCTTTTTGGCAGGAGGTGGTGGTGATGAATCCACTGAATCAGATAAGCGTTTTTTCACACTACCAGCACCGCCTGTCTTTTCACTGGCACTTTTGACACACAGCTGAATACCAGAGCTATCTGTCTGTTTATTATCACCTCTCCCACGTTCAGACATGCTGTTTGGAGGTGATGCATTTGGCGTCAACTTGGTGGCAGCAGCAATTGCTTTTTTGTTCTTTTTGGTTGGAGCTGGTGTCCTTAACAAAAGACAAGGCTGCAAACGTACGATGATAGATGGTTTACCACAGGTCAATGTAGGTACTGGAAGTTCCTTGGCCAAAGCGTCACTCTTATCAACCTGAGCACTTGGTCTTATCGGGGAGAGCATCTTCCCATGCAAGGAAGTCTCAACACGCACATCATCCACAAGACTACTAATGTCTGTATTGACAGTATGCTTGGAACTTGACTTCCTGTCTTCCCCACTCCCCTTTGAAGACAAGTTCTTTTTAGTGGAACTTTTTGTGGCTCCCTTGGCGATACTTGAACTGGGTGTTTTAGTTTTACCGGCAGCAACAATCTTTTTGCTGCATGCAGAAGAGGACAGGAGTATACTGTCAGCCACTGTCTCTCCCCCTGCACCATCCACAGGTTGCTGCTCTGGTACATCACGCTTACCTAACACCGGTTTTGTTTGTGGCACCGAGTTATCCTCTTCACTGGGAGAACAAACGACAGAGCATTTTTTTGAGGCCTTTGCTGGACCCCCACTGTTGCTAGTCCTTCGCTGACTGTTCTGCTGGTTGGAACTTTTTGCTGGTTCTGCACTGTCTGCAGCAGGATTGCCAGCACCATTACCTTCACCAGAGGTGACCTTAGGGCGCTCACAAACCTTGCTCACCTCTACTTTGGGTGCAGGGTGTGCTTTGGCATTGACAGAGCTGTCACTGTTGCTGTCTCTCCTTGTCTTATTCTGACTGACTTTGCCTGCATCTAAGGAACTGGTGTGGCTGCTGGGAGTGCTAACTGTGTCTGGTGAAGCACTGGACTTCTCACTGTTGCGTGGAATGGGGTCAGATTCATCATGTACAAAGAACGGCATGCTATCACAAGGACCAATTTCCGCCATCTTTCTAGGAGAGGTCTTGATCTTTTCCTGGCTGCTCCCACCCTTGCTTGCAGACACTTCTGTAGATGCCTGTGTGGTGTTCAGGACTGATGCTGGGGAGGACTTGGTGATGAACTGGCTGAGTCCCCAGCTTCCATTTGATTTCTACAAAATAAACAACTTCACATAAATTTTCCTTTTAATATTCTGTTAATATTGTGCACAGAATCATGACTTAGTTTTTCACAATTTTCTAATTGTAAGTGAAAATTATAAATGCTACATGTGAAGAACCAGTGAATTTTACAATACATACAGATACGGTCATACACATGCAAACATTCAGGGTACAAAAAGTTGTAACTCATGCCATCAACTCAAGTGTTCAGCAAATGTATTCCAGTTAATCTCTTCTTTTTTTTCAATATACTAGGTGGACAAAGAATGGAGTGTCACACTGTCTTGAAACTGCAACTCAAAACAGAATCTGCAAAACATTTTTTTTTGCTAATGATCAGATAGAAATTCTTCCCAATCTGGGGGTAGACCAGTGGTAAACTACTTATACAACTTTTTTTTTTAACTGACTTTGGTGTGTTAGTACTGAAGTGGTAAGCTAACTATTTCAGAAATTTTGATACCTGTCTGTCGTCATTCATTTATCTTTATTTACTATCACCCCAACCAGAAAAGGCCATATTAATCCCATGCCCACCCCCACCACTAGGACAAAACTGATACTGACCTTTCAATCAATTTTTCACCAGAGGATTAAATAACTTACATAATACTAAACACAAAGGCCAGATTACCTTGTCAGGGGGTGTGCTAGCCACAGACACAGGTTTGGTCTTCTCTTTCTCAGCAGGCATATCTCCCTTGGGGTCGTCTTCTCCATTTTCTTCTTCTGAGTCAGAACTTGATGACTCCGACTCTGAAGCTGAGCTGCTGTCTGAACTGCTAGAGTCATCACTGGATGCGTTGTTAACTTCAACCCTGGAAAAGCAACATTAATCCCCAAACTTTAAAAAAGAGAGAGAGAGAAAAAAAGAGTATATATAGTCTCACAGTGAGATTCTCTAGACAACAACAGCTACAACAATCTGCTGCTCCTGCAGACTATCCTTTGCTCTCATCATCTTTACAGGCTTCTTTTTCTGACATTGAAAATTGGATGTCAAACAACAAACTTGAATTGTGATGAAACTGAGTGAAGCCAACCCTTTCTTTAAATAGTCTCAAACCACTTCCCTTTCAGTTCCTATTCCTACTTCACTCCCATTGGCTGACTAAGAAGTTTTCTGACTGTGTCTGTGACCTTGGTGTTATTGACAGCAATCTTTCCCTGAAACAGCATGTTGCAAAAACCTGCCAATCAGCCTACCTTAGAGCTCTAATGTATCTCTTCAATTCATTCACTTCTTACAGAAGAAGCAACCAAGACCCTGTCTTTTCTTAATCCTTTCTCATCTAGACTATTGTAACTCACTGGGAGTGCTGGTGAGGTTGCTTCCTAATTGTCTACTGCTTTGTAACCTACAAGATTCAATTCTGATATTCAGGCAGGTAAGTTTGTCTGGCACCAAGTGACACTTTTAGTCACCTTGTGTCTACTGATAACTCCATTTCCTGGCCAGGAGTATCACAAGGTCCAAGTAACATAGGAAAAGAAAATCTGATACACCAATCTCTTGCCTTCCCTGTACTATGACTGGATTCCTGTCATGTTCACCACCATCACTGTCATGACCACCACTACCCCTCCCATTAATCCACTTTTGACTTGCATGCTGGGCCATAAGAATGCCAGAAAAGGCTGTTGTGAAGCCTGTCCATGATGATGTGTCAAAACAATGCTATGACTGTGCAACAACACCTTCCTACCCTTTAAAATTAAGTAAAGTGAATGGGCACATAACCCCCGACACAGACACACACACATATACACACACGCACCCCCATTTATGAATGGAATAATAATGACTTTCTTTCTGCTTTGCCCAGGAAAACTGAGGTCAAAACTAATATATTTCTGAAAAGTGATCCTGATGGCGTACCCTGACGTTCCAGAAGGTCATAAAGCAAGCAGCACATTGGCAATGACTGAATGGTGGCGTGACAGTGAAAAAGGGGGACAGGCAGAGCAGGTAAAACAGAAAAACGACAAATATTGATTTGACCTGCCCTCCATCCAACCCGGCAGCTGCTATAAACAAAAAATGCACATGTACACATCCTCTCTATCCCATCCTCCTCCTTCACGATCATGTCTTTATACCAGTGTTGAATTCTGTCTTCTCACTGCACCAGTAAGTGCTTGATTACAGGTCTACATAAGGAGAGAAACAGGGAGAGATACAGACAGATAGACAGAAAGAAAGCCACACATGTACGCAAATACACACAGACAAACAGGGAAGACAGATGGACACTTACACAATAGACAGAACTGAGAGAGAGAGAGACACTGAGAAGTAAACAAACTCACTCCAAGTTTGTAGCCCTTTCTTGGTTCTTTTTATCATCCTCTGGCGTGACATCCTGAAGCAAAGAAACAGAAACAGATACTCCAAAGATAAAGACACAACACTGGACTGTCTCAGTAAGGGTGGGTGATGGAGAGGACACTCAAATAAACTGATCAATTACAATGAACAAAGTTCATTTTCTGTATGATTATTATCAAAAAACAAAAACAAAAAGAAAAAAGTCAAAATTTATTCCATCTTTCCAAATGACCATAGGCTTTTGTGGGTCTTAGTTAATGAAATAGTTAATGATAAGTTTTACATACTCAAGAAACAGGAAAAACATGGGGAGTAACTGATTTGTGTTACTTAGTCCATGGACAGCTTAACTGAAATTGTCTTAATACCGAACAAAGTAAAAAAACAAAAAACAACAACATATGTTGGCAAAATGCCAATGTGGAAATCCATACAATAAGGGAACACTCACATTGATGGCGTAACCGTTTCATGCTAATGCATATAAACTACTAACATAAAAACATAACAAATGAAATTTAGAAACTACACAGAATCAGATGGGGCAATTCGAAAAAACAAAAACAAAAGGGTGAGGGGACAAAGGGAGAAAGGGATCAAAAGAGAAACAGAGAGAGAGAGAGAGAGAGAGAGAGAGAGAGAGAGAGAGAGAGAGAGACAGAGAGAGAGAGAGAGATTTACCTCAATATCACTGTCATCACTAACTGCCAAATCTGCTTCCAAATCTGCTGGAATGCTGCAAACGAAGAAAAGACAAAACAATTTTTGTCTTTTTCCCTCCCCTGATGAAACTGGTTCCTTTTTAGTTGCTGGTGCAATGACATTTTAATGAAGTGATGTTTGGGCATTTATTTAATTTTTCTGTCTGTTGCATTTTTGAAAAAAGAAAAGAAAAAAAAAGGAAACTGGGTGAAAAAATCAATTAAAAGCACATCATGCAAATACACATGCACACCCCCCCCCCCCCCCAACACAGCTACTCCATAAAAATGTTGAATAAGAGGCAAAGCCCTCATGGCTTCTGCATAAAAATAAAAGATAAATATCTACCACATCGCCAATCCATTTTTATGAATGATGGTCTGAAATGCAGTAAACAAAACTGTCTAAACATGGAATGTCTCCACATAACATGCTATAGGCTGTATTTTCTTACTTTCTTTTTATTTATTCGTTTATTTATTTTGTTTGTTTTTGTTTCTAAATTATTGTTCAAGTGTACATATCAGTGTCCAAAAAAGTTCTGACTGTTTCCCAAAACTGACACTCTTAGCACAATTGTCCGATACTGACTTGACCTCAACATCTAGGAACCTGCATTTTACAATGAAACTGAAGTAATCCGGAAAAAAAACTAAAGTAATCTGGAAAAAAGAAAAAGTACATAACTACTACAACAAAAAAACTGGTGTTTCCATAGGATTAGCTGAGACACAATGAAAAATGGGCTAAGGACAGCATTTGACTGAACAACAAGTCATCAAGACCAGACTAATTTACATACCATGCAATGGTGGGTTCTGCTTCCGTCTTTGTCATGGCATACTCGGGTTCTGTGACAAATAGTATGCTGATCATATCTCTTTCTTCATTTTAATACAGTTCATGACTGTGCATCAGTCATTAACAGTAGAACACATGAATAAACTTATAAATTTGTAAAGATACTCCAAAGCATTTACAAACATATAAAAGTTTACTGAAAATTTAAACTGTTGTTGTTTTCAATAGATCTTTAAAATCTGCATTCATTAACTCAAGTAACTACAAAATGTGTTCCCAAACATTCAAACTGCTGAAAGCTGTCGTTTTCAACGTATCTTTGAAATTTGCACTTATAGTTATAAACTCAAATAGCTTTAAAATCTATAGCTTTAAAATCTGTTCCTGAAAGAAACCAGTCTACAGAAACACAACTTTTAGACATATGATGTCTCTTTCAACCTGAATCCTTTAGAAGAACTAACTCACAACCTTTTTTCATATTCCTGGTAAAAATGTGAACAATACAGGCCATTATCTTTTCCCCAGATGAAATCAGAAGAAATGGAAAAATACCAAAAAACTTAAGACGCTGTGTGTCACTTACCAGGCAACGAAGGTTTTGGCTTCAGATCTTGGTCCACCTGCACACCAACAAATGTTGAAGCTTTCTGAATACCTTGGACTCAGGATTCATTTCCAACTGACTCCCCCCATGCATTCACATCATCTTTCAGCTGTCAATATCTTTTATTATAAGTGTGGGGCCTAATTTTCATCATCAACATAACAACACAAAAACAACAAAAGTGAATCTCTCGTTGGAAAGTGAACTGCCAGCCACTAGCGTAGCTGGCAAGTTGCTTTGTGGCATCTATCTTTGAAGTAGTTACAAGCAACAATTCCTGTACTCTGGTTAAAAAATAACTGGCATAGAGCAAAGTGAAAATACTTTCAACAATACAGTTCAAACAGCAGGATAAAATGGTTAAATACAAAACTTTCAAAAACATGTTCAAGATTCAAGGCAGAAGTGGATAGATATATAATGTGAGAAAAGCCAATTTCAATGAGATGATGCATACAAATGGCTGATAACACAAACATATGAACAGTTGAACAAACATTAAATAAAGTAACATTCAGCAACTTTTTCTTAGTACTAACAGACATCAATGTTGCATATTTGTGGAAGCTGGGTCATGTTTTGTAATACTTAAGTAAATACTGACTGCCGAGATTCTGAATTGTAGGACATTCCATGTGACCAAAAAGGTTGCATCACAAAAAACAAAATTTAATCTCGTCCTGTTTTCATGCTCCCCACATGACGGCAGACTGGTGTGAAATCATTTTTTCTGTCACATTTATATAGAAAGCTGTCTTAATCCGATATTATTCCCAATATACATCAGGAAAGATCCAGGTCAAGTCTAAGTGCATGTTTTTGTTTGTGTGATACACATTGTTGTAATATTGTTTGGTGTAATACCATTGTTGAATTTTGAGGTTGGTGCATTGCTATATATCTCATGGCGCAACAGCTGAGTGGTTAAAGCGTTGGACTTTCAATGTGATGGTCCCGGGTTCGAATCTTGTTAATGGTGCCTGGTGGGTAATGGGTGGAAAATTTTCTGATCTCCCAGGTCAACATATATGCAGATCTGCTAGTGCCTGAACTCGATTTGGGTGTATACACATGCAGAAGATCACACATGCATGTCAAAGATTCTGGGTCGCAGTAATTATATCTAATAACTATATGGCTTTCATAACTAATTGCTTTTCCTGACAATACCATGCAATGGAGACGCATCTGGCTTGCAATCTAATCCCCATTTTCAGAGTTTGTCATGTATGAGTAGAATACTTGTTCTTTGAAGTTTCTTTGTTAAAATTTTACATTTCTTGTGAATACCCTTGTCAGAGTTACATATAAAAAGAAAATTGCACCCCACATAGGACAAGGGGACCATGTGGACATGTCAGCAGAGAATCACTTTTTGTTCACATTTCTTATTCTGAATTGAGCCAAACTGGTTCTCTGCCATTTATTATTTCTCAATCACTTTAATATATTTTTCCATCTAAAAAATGCTCTAAGAGGAGGTAAACCAACATTTCAATGAGGTCATGCCAATCTTGAGTTGATGAACCTGTTCTTAAAATATGCAAGAAATGTTTGTTCACAGCCAACACCCTGACACATACAGACAATCCTAATCTAAACATGTGTGGTTAAAACATTCTTCACAAAAAAGCTCCTTTTCTTTTCCAGAATCTAACTGATTTAGCATCATTTCATAAGCTTGCCTACATATTCTTGTCAATGGGAGCTGTATTAATCTAAGCCAGTATTTGATACATTTGATCTTTGGTTTTATACAAAACTGATAATGACCAGTTTCATCATGTGACATTTTATTGGATGAATGCAATGACACTGAAAGTGATACAAACTTTTTCAATTTCTTTATTTAAATTATTATCTTACAATCCCCAGACTTCTGCTAGAAATGTTAGAATTGTTTCACTTTGTGAGTCAAATAGTTTCTTGAATATAGAAAAAAATATACAGTTGGTTTTTTTTTTTTTTTTTTTTTAACAATCTTAAAATTTGTATCAACCCCTTTCCATTGATCTATGCACTCCTAAGACTCAACTCAGTTGTAAGCAGACCAAAATAATCATATGAATTTGTTACTTCACCCACGCAACTTCCTTGAAACCATTTTTCATAATGTGAAAGATGTCCTCTCTTTAAAAAAACCATCAATTTGTCCAGATTTACAGTCAAATCTAACCCTACAACCCTGCCTGATATAAGAATAACACTATTAGCAAACAATAACAGAATATTTCAACAGCACCTGGAATGAACTATATGCCACTGCAATGTCTTCCCTTTTTTCTTCTTTTTTTGCTACCTCAAAAGCAAGTTCACTGATAAAGAATGAAAATAGTTGGGGAAGGGGGGGGGGGGATACAGAAAGAGAGAGGGGGGGTTAAGAGACGGGGGGGGGGGGGGGGGGGGGGGGGGGGGGGGGGAGAGAGGAGAGAGAGAGGGAAAGAGAGAGAGGGGGGAGAGAGGGAAAGAGAGAGAGGGGGGAGAGAGAGTGAGAGAGAGAGTGTATGTGTCTGTGTGTGTTGGTGCGCGCAGTGTCAATTACACTGATTATCAAGCCATATTTCCCTGCTGATGGGGACCCATTCTTCTGTCTTACTTTGTCCTCAGGAGACCAGGCCAGAAAGGGGCAGAAGGGTATGGGTGGTGGTAGTGGAGTTGGGGAGAGTGATGGGCAAACTTTAATCTGCTGACTGTCCCCCTGGACATCCGAGGGAGAAAAATGAACAGCATACACACACAGACCTTCTCCAACTGTGGCCTTCTAGCACAGTGTGAAACAGCTAATCAAATTAATCTGTGGTATGAAATGCTGAATATGGAACAAGGTAGGATGGAGGTAAACGACAGCAGAACCAACAAAAGCTGATCTAACACAGCAGACAGGCAGAAACATCCAACGAGGTCTGGTCTCACTGCCCCACTGACTCTCTCCTTTCATGGGCTAGTATATCAAATGCCATAGCGACCATAGCATGGGGTGGGAATGGGGGGATAAGGGTGGGGGTGGGGGGCAGCGGCTTATGTCAGGTGAGGGGGGAAATCCTCCCTCCAAACCTGCTGAGGTGTGTTCTGGCACACACACACACAGACTGCCAAGTGTTGGCACCTCTCTTCACTTTGTGAGTCCGTGTTATGTGGGGCCAGACAGGAGGGGAGGTGGCGGAGGGGGAGGGGGGCTGAGACACCAGGCTCCACCGGATAATCACAGATATGCAGTAGTTTGGTGGGGGTTTTTTTTTAATTTTTTTTTTTTTACTTTGACCAAAAATACTGTGCACTGACTTGATGTGTTTCCCTGCTGTTATGATGAGCACTAACTTGAACAATCACTTCAAGATGCATGCAATAGCTGGTACACAAACTCACTTTTACACACACACACACACACTCTTATTTATTCCATGATTCAAAGCCAGGAGCTAAAGCCAGAAAAAAATCTACTTCTAAGTAAATCTCTCTGCAGTTCTTATTGTTGCTACATGTCTATAACAGTATAAGTTATATTCTGAGAGAGTGTGAGAGGGGGGATGGAGGGGAGAGAGTGTGGGGTGAATCTCAATATGAACATGCATGCATGTGATGCATGAATATCATTTCAAATCAACAGCCTCAAAAGTGCACACCAGCATGAGATATTCTGTTTCTCAGTGGGTTTGAACACATGAGCATGATCACGATGATGTGCAAACTTTTCAAAGAGTAAGGCAGGCAGGCAGTAGACTGACTACACACTTGCGTCAGAGGCAGCAGAAGTGTGGTGGGCCCAAATGGCATGGTTGTGTCAGACTGTGTGGCAAGACATTCACTGACAATGACAAACAGGTGCCGTTACGCACATTCCTCCCTTCCCTAGCTTTCTGGGCCTTCTCTCCTACACTTCATCAGCACAACATCCCCTCTGCCCCCACCCCCTGACCCCCTCCACACACACACACACCCTCACATAAGACACTATCAACACACTGTCAGTCTTGTAAAACTAAAAGGTGCATACTACCTGCATACTCAGCATCCCCCACCCCAACCCCTAACACAACCCCTCCCCCAATACAGTCACTGCTTCTGAGGATTCAAGCAGAAATGAGTCTCATCAAGACAGCTGGGGGAGGGGAAAGGGGTGGATGCAGTTGGTGGGGGATTGAAGTTGCATGTCTGAAAATGTCATTGTGACTAATATGAACAACATACCCAGAGTGTGTGATCTTTTGTTGTTCCATGTCTTTCCCTGAGGCAGTGTGTGTACATTTTTTACCTATTGATTTGAATGCATAGTCCTCAGCATTTAGATATAGTACACAAGACTGATGTCAGACACAGACTGACAAATCATTTAAAACATGTGTTTCCTAATTGCTCCACCCTATGACAATCAAACTGAATAAATTTTCATCACAACAATCCAACACCCTTGTAAAACAAAATTCTGTACATTCAATACTGTGATATAATCATCTCCTTTTAGTTCAACATTGCCAGCAACAAATTTGGGAATTGTGTATGTATGCACATGTGTGCATATGTTTGCATCTGTGAGTGACAATATGTATACACGCATGTACATCTCTGTGTGCGCGTGTGTGTGTGTGTGTGTGCGCGCATGCACACGTTTGCTCTGGACGCATGCTTCCACTGCAAAATCTACGTACACATTTTTTCTTCAGTTGTGTACATTTCTCCAGTTACATCTTTTGAACATTATGATTTTAAGGTTTCAATGAGAAACAACAATTTTGCTTGAAACCCCCCTGAAGTCTAGAAGAGAAGCATACTGTTTTACAATGTGCATAAAGTTTAAATTAAAAACAGGTGTCCATTAAACATACTAAGACTTGGAACTCCCAACCCTTTCCCTTCATTACACAAAGAGTGCCTGCATCATTGTATGACAGTTTATGTTATATATGTCTTGTGTCACACAAAGACATACCACAGCCTGACAATGATGTGTGGTGAAACCAAGCTAAAATATGACTGCCAGCAAATTTCATGCCATTCATGCATTCTGTTACCTTTCCCTTTCTGTGTGTTTGACGTCAAAATATTTTTGTTGTTGTGTTCTACAGCACAGGCAGAGAGGCATGGACAATCAAATCCCTCAAGATTTCTGGTCAGTGTTAAGTATGACTCATCAGTGGGGACTCATCTTCACCAGCTGTGCATTCATTGCCTGTGCATGGATGTGTATGTGCCATGTGTGGTAATAACTGCAATGACTGCTGGTTTACTTTGCTGTTAGGAGATTTACTTAGATTCTGGCTCTGTGTCTGTGATTATCAATGAAGACTCTAACTGACAGGTAAAAGACCTTCAGAGACTACTACCCTGCACCCTCTTACAGACTATTCCCTGTATGGTGTATACAACCAGGGATAAGGCCCAAGAGAAAAGTCATGCGTTATCAGGATTCACTGCTTCTCTGAGCAGCGCATGCAGCCATGCATGGCTAGCAGCTCTAACACTACAGTATAAAAACATTAGCTGGAGTCAAGAAACAATATCTGGGCAGGAAGAACAGAAATAACATCAGGTGTCACTTCCAGCCTCCTGTTTTAGAACAGAGCCAATCTGCAATGGCATCCAACAATGCTGGCAGTACAGGCTTCAATCAAACAGAATGTCTTTCTTTCCTCAAGCACAGGATGACAGGAACCCATTTCCATAGATCATGTAATAGACTTATAGTGATCATTATAATTGTAACTTGTCACTTGTCAAAGGGATTTTGCCATTTCTTTGTTGGCCTGCCATGTCTTCGTACAGACATCTGTGATCAAGACACTCCTGAAAACAGCTTTTGAGGGTCAGCTGGCACGTTTCATGACAGGACACTAAACAAATAGCCACAAGCAAATTGTATAGTCTAATTTACTGGTGTTTACTAATATTCCAAAATCAAATGTTAACACTTCAAGACCTACAGTTTGTCTATCCTGCTGCTGTTTGCTGGTCTTTAAATGTAACACCAAGGGGTGGACAGTATGTCATGAAATGCAATATATTTGGGCCTGGACAGTTATTAAATATGTATTATAATTAAAAACATGTAAACTGGATGCTAACTTCTGCCACCACTAGTTAAACTATATTCTATTCACAGGATAGTTGCAGCCTAAGCCTGAGCCAAGAGTGCATTATAATTTCAGCCAAATTTATACCAGGCTGTATCACTTTGCATGGGCATCCACAGCTGTCAGGGCTATGTGTGAATGCATGTGTGGCAAGTGTCTGTCACTATCAATATCAAGGCACAAAGCAACACACCTGGCTGCTACAGATAGTACACGTAAGGAGGAGAAAGAAGAAAAAAAAAAGCCACTCAAACATCTGTCGCATAATATAAAACTGTGACATGGTTCTGAACAAGCCAAGTGAGAAGGCAAGAGTTTTACTGGGATGCCAGCTGATCTGAGGATCACCATACTTGAACAAGACAGTTGTCAATTTCAGAGCCCTGTACCATGTGACAATGTCACAGCTGGAGGTGCGAGATTCTTCCTGTAAACTAAACTGCTTCATTATAAGAAAGAAAGAGAAGACACAACAGGTGGACATGCAGCACTGACAGGAGGGAAAGAGAAAACGCATGACAGACTATGCACTTACAAAATGAACACTAAGAAGTTCAGGACAGGTTTGACACAAAACTTTCAACAACACACGTGAAGAACTGACCTGTGCATCTCTGGGGACGAACTTGAACTCTGAGGCCGGCTTGCATAAGACTGGAGTTTCAGACAGAGCAGTGAGAGGCGTGGTCACTGCCATCTCCTGTTCACAGCAGAACCACCACCCCTCATCAATCAACTGCTATTCCTTATTAGTTATTCTTATTTACCCTCACACATTGACAATTCCAACTTTTTTCTTTTCAAAATTTAACAAATTGCTGTACCTAGTCATCATTAGAATCATCACAAAACAATGAATTCAGCTTGACTTAGAAACCAGGTCAACAAGTAAAGGTATAAACTATTAAATCAAGACAGACCGTAGATTTTTTTTCATTCTCAGAGGCAAGTACTCAACGAGGGAGTGGAGGGAGAGGGGGTTTGGGTGGGGAGGGTGGGGAACAAGCAGGAAAAGTATTGTACTGTATTATTCTTTTCTCACAACAGATTTCCTCTGTGTGAAATTCAGGGGGTGCGTTACAGCATTGAAGGGTGCCAACCCCCCTTTTTTCAGGTGTATTTGTTTTTATATGAAAGTGCATTCTTCTGCATAATTTTGCCAGGGACAACTCTTTTGTTGCTGTGAGTTCTTTTACATGCAGTAAGTGGATGCTGCACATGGGACATCAGTTTATCATCTCGTATGAATGACTAGCATCCAGGCCACCACTCAAGGTCTAGTGGAGGAGGAAAAATACCAGTGAGTGTGGGATTTGAACCTTTGCACTTAGATTATCTTGCTACCCAAAAAAAGGACACTTTAGGAATATAACTGAACATGCAGATGAGGGAAGAGCAGGCAGATGAAGAGGAAGAAGAAAGAAGAGATGAAAGAGGACAAGAGAGAGAGAGAGAGAGAGAGAGAGAGAGAGAGAGAGAGAGAGAGAGAGAGAGAGAATAGCAAGGAGGGATGGAGAGCATTTTTTGGAAGGAAGGAAAAAGTGGAGGGAGGAAAAATAAAATACAAAGTCCACAAGACAAACAAGCGTGTGTGTATATATATATATATATATATATATATATATATATATATACACACACATAGAGAGAGAGAGAGAGAGAGAGAGAGAGAGGTCAAGCTGGGATTCTGAACTTACTTTGAATATGTCATCAAGTTGGCCCCTCTCTTCTCTCTGGAACAGAAAGTTAGACAATGGCCATTACTTATACATGTCATACTAATGAAATCATATGTAGTGAACTCTTTTTTAGTGTCAGAAACTTAGATTTAAATATCACACCTGCAAACACTTATACAAAACATTGTACAATTAGCCTCATAATGGGATTCTCTGATTAACCTGCCAATATAATGTCATTAGAAAAAAAAGAAGATAATTTCAATCTGATATCTAACCAAAGCCATTTATTAATATTCAAGATTTTAACATAGCACTGAACATATGTGGTTGCTGCTTTTGGACGCTGGGTTCAATAAAGACTGAGCTCTACTGTTGCTGACTTAGCTGTTCATTACCAATCAGTCACATCATCACATGGCTTTGAAGTGATGGAGATTGTCACTGGAATTGGAGAGCAATTTTACACCATTTTGCACTGTCATTTATAATCTGCGTAAGTATTTCCACAAACAATGCTTGCAAAAATTTGTGAATCAAAAAAATAAAGGAATATTTATACTACACATTAGTAATAGTATAATAGTAACATCACCCACAAAAACCAAAAAAAATCTACAGCTGATAAAGCTGATGATAAAACTGATGCCTGGGGCTTATTTTCAAGATGAGGCATAAATGCTCATAGTCAGACTTATAGTAATAACAATAATAATAATGACTGGAACTGCATAAGACAGAGAACAAAGGCAGTGGCTTGGACAGGACATCATGATCAGACAACACTGAAAGGTCCAGCTTACACTCACATTCACAAACTTAAAGAACTGGCAAGTTTGGTTGCACATTATCATTTTCAGAAATTGATTTGAACACTTATCAATACATATTGGTAAGGGTTGCCACAACCCAAAATATCAAGCACACAAACATGGCACTACAGTAGTAGCAGTAGTAAAGCTGAAGTAGAACTGATAGTTCTCTAAGATTCTAAGATTTCATGTTCATTTCTGCAACTGTGTGCACCCTTTAAGTGACATAATTAGAGATTACATTCTGCACACTGGTTTTAAGTAACAGAAGCAGACTTAATTCACTGCATAGGTGTGACTTTCCCTACTTTTAAGGATTGCATTTTTTTGTCATATTCTTTTTTCTTCTCTTTTGTTTTGACAAGTGATAATATCTGTCTGGATCAATTTTTTGTTTATTTCTCAGTCACTTAATTATCTGCTCACCTGCATTTCATGATCCTTTATATTCTTTTACCTTTTCCTTTTTTTTTCTTTTTTGTTTTTGTTTTTTTGTTTGCTTGTTGTTTTTGTCACATACAGAAGCATAACAATATCTCAAGTAACTTTCTAACTAACTGTAAACTGTCAACATTATATCTCTATTTTCTTTTATGCTTCTGTAAATGTACACAATGCTTTATTTTGACTATACATTAATTATTATGCATTGGCATTAAGCACTTGAGAAAGATATTTGTAGCTGCTAGTATGTTGATAAAAAAACACTGGTATGAACAAAATATACTGTGAGAATATCAATGTGGCTTTTAAAATACAACCCTGCTGGCAGGTTCTATCATCACCACTGCTTATATGGCCATTATCTGGGTTGAAGAGATTTATTTCCAAAATAGCAGCTGTTCCCTTTGGAAACAGAAAAGACAACCTGAAAAGAAAATTAGGGAAAGCACACTCAAGACTTGTATCTATAGATACTTTACCTGTAAACCACAAAAAGCTAGAAGTAGAACATGCCCTTGATGTTGACCTATGATTTTTCTCAAAATCTGGTTTTTCATCTTCTGTCAAGATTCCACCAAACACATAAAGAAACAACCGAACACCGGTTATAAGATAAGACTCAATTTGTTTACACATGTGAGCACAAAAAAAACACCCAAAAATTAATCATCTATTAAAAACAGCCATTCTCAACAACAAAAAAAACACCAACCACTTGGAACAAGCAACTTGCACTTCGTAGGCATTAGAAAATACACACACATACCCGCAATAAAATATCAAATTCATAGGTCCAGAAAAATACACACACAAAAAAGATTTTCTGCAGGGAAAAAAGTGAAAGGACCAGCAAATAAAAAACAAATGAGAAAGGAAAAGATGACCAAAAGAAAAGGCAAAATTCCAGAAACAATGAGAACAGAATAGATGAAAATTCCATTTCCAGCACAAAATTTGCAACTACTTTTAGTGTATAGAGCCAAGGGCCAAGGAGAATTCATGAACTAAACAAAAGTATATTGTATGTTCTCTCTCACATAGTTTGAACACAAACCCAACATATTTTAATTCTGTTCCATGAAAACATAACAAAAACACTGATGAAGAAGCACTGTATATGATTATTGTACTGTTCACAATGATCTAGGACAACAGCTTTCACATGTACACACTCACAATGCAATAAGAATAATAGTGCAAAACAAACTGTGAAATACCATCAGCCACTGTGGTTAAGTTGTGAGCGTTGAGGATTGACAAAAACCTGGTGGACCTGAGTTTGACCCCCATCAGTTTTGATTTTTGTGCTGACACCTACCCACGACTGAATGTACTATTTGCTATATGATCTAATGGGAAGACTGGGACCACCAAATGAAGGGTCACCCACTTCACAGATGAGCCTTTGGGAGTGTTGCTCAAATTTCCTGACCAAAACTGCAGGTGTCTATATCTCTTGGGCCTGACTGATTTGATGTTATCAGAATACAGCCATGTCAAACAGTCTAAAACATACCTAACCAACCCTATCACTTATCATAATCATCATTATGGTATATAAAACAAAATATCCCAAATTATAGGGTACACACATACAGACACACATACAGATGTACACACAGACACAGACAGACACACAGAAAAATCAAGAAATATCATTTTCTATAGTATAACTTATAAGTACACCACTTGTACCACTGACCTTTATATCCAAAAATAAGTTAGGCTTTGAATCTCCACTGTGCATTTTTGAGTCGATTTTCGTTACAGAAGAGCGAGAGGTGGGAGGAGAGATCCGCTGTGCTTCTGCTTCTGCTGGAGGTGGTGGACTAGGATGATTGGGAGGTGGTGGCGTATGTCGCACAGGTGGGGGGGTTCCATGAGGTGGCTGCGGGGTCTGATGATGTGGAGGAGGTGGGGTGTGAGTGGAGGACGGTGGGGGAGTCCGATCAGGTAAGGGGGAACACTGCGCAGAGTGGTTGGGTGGTGGGGAGCAGGGTGGGGTTGAGGGCCCGCGACCACGTGACACGTGGCCCGTTTCCCAGCGTGACTTCCTGTCACTGGAGTGAGGGTGTGAGCTGGGGTTATCACCCTTATGCTTTTCACTCCCATGAAACTCCCTTGCAGGGTGATGACGCTCTCGTTCCAGGCTGGGGCCTTTGGCTGCTGAAGAGGCCGGTCCAGTGTGCTGAGGTTGGATGGGGCTGGGTTTCTCTGATGACCGCCAGGCATGATGGTGAGAGTGAGAGCTCCCAGAATGGGAAGCTACACTGGATGTAGACCTCCTACTCGACTCTGGCAGTTTTTTGTTTGCCAATTCAGTTCTTTGCTCACTATTGCTGCGATGGTGGTTAGCACGATTTTCCCTGGAGTTCTCTTGATTCTGATGAGCTGGGATATTGTTCTCTTCTCTGGCTTTCTGATTGGGGTTATTCACTTTGGCAATCGGTTTGAGAACTGGATTTCCCGATTTCCACTCCACATTTGCCCAGGGACCAAACAATGATTCAATTAACTGGGTTGTGTCGTCAACAACCTCACCTCTGTTTTCCTGAAAATTACATGGAACAAACTGTTATCATAAATCATAATAAATATATCTTAAAAAAGAGATAAAGAAATTGTAATAACAAATACATTATGTTACATCATCTTACATCATAAAGCATCCATGTAAAATCCTTACGTAATAGAGTTGTCTGTCTCTTAATGTTTTTCTTCATAATCATGATGTTCAAATTTGTTTGTTCAGTGGTGGACAGTTTCTCTTTGTTGTCCCAAGAATGTACATTAACTGATTAAGAATACAAGCATCTCTTTGTTGTCCCAAGAATGTATGAAGACTATAACACCTCGCCTGTATCAGGACTTTTGCTTCCTAAATATGCTTGTGTTACTACAAAGCTATGCAGACCACGCATCCTGAACACACACTTCTTCCTTTTGAGCCTTAAGCATCCCCTTCCCCTTTCTTATATTGATTGCGAATTATTGTTTCAGACACTGCCAATCAAACTGTCAAACATCTACATACAAAATACAATATGCATATAAATCATAATACAAGCTAAATCTGTTTTGCTCTCATTTATTGTTCCACTGCTTGAAGTTCGTGTTAAATGATAGGTACAGCAATATTACTATCACCCCAGGTTCTAAAACAGTTTTGTGAATAAAGGAAAATGGGCAAATAACTAAATTTTCTAAGTCCTTAAAATCATGTACACAGTACAACAATGAGCTTAAGTGTAGCTATAATTATAAAAAAAAAATATACCTTTAAAGAAAATGAATTTATAATTAAAATATTAAAACAAAAAGAAAATTTCACACCATTGCGGGAGGTTGAAACAACACAGGTACTCGGGGGAAGCTGTCTCCGTCCCTCGCCACCTGAGCCAAACTTGCTCGCTCCCTCTGGGCCTGGTTCCTTCTCCGTTCTATCTCAAGCCTGGAAAAAAAACATGCAACTTTTATAAGTCATGTCACACACACACACACATCAGCATGGACCATTCTAATTCTTTCACTCTACAATCTCTTCATCAGTTCGTGGCTCATGCCAAACAAATTTATGCCAAATATTGAAAAAAAAGGTCAATCTTCACTTAAAACAGTCTACAAACATGATGGCTGATCAGAGTGACAAGCCTCAGTTGTTGAATACATGTATATGCTGAGGTGCCACTCTCAGTCCACTTTACACTTATCAATATATGATCACTCAGTAGTCCGAGTCTCCTGATGATGCACACTAATATTTCTTAATCCTCTATTATTGTTCAAGAAACTCATCTTTAATCAATACGTCAAACAGTTACTGATAAGTGACAGCAACCAAGAAAGTGTCAGGATAGAAAAGCAGAATGTGTATTACAGTTCTAAGAATAATATATTAACCAACTTATCATGAAGTTGTGTTTAGACTGACAGGAATCATATATCAGTTCTTCTGTTACATCATATAATACATCTATGTGTCTAACAATATCATGAAAAGGCAAGAAATGAAAAGAAAAACAGTGGAATGTATAATCTATTGTCATTTTGTGTGCAAGCAAATGAGAGTCAAGCTGTTTGTACGTGTGTGTGTGTGTGTGTGTGTGTGTGTGTGTGTGTGTGTGTGTCTTTTCTTTCTTTTTTTTTTTCTTTCTTTTTTTAATAAGTTGGGTGCCTATGAGTATGAGATGTCAGCTGACGTCCTGCAAAAAGTGATGCCACTGTCATATTGTGATAGTGCTTAAAGCCAGTAAAAGATAGTGCTTAAAGCCAGTAAAAGATGTCCACTGACATGCTGCATGTATTTCTGTTTTTCCTTCATCTGGGTTTGGTAAAATGAACATGAACAAACTCTGAATGGTTAGTTTAATGTGTTTTGTATTATGAACATGTTATTTAAGTGAGCATTCATCAGGTGGAAGAACCCTTTTTTCTCAATAATGATTTGCTAACTGGACCACTTGGATTAGTTGGAACGCACATGTAAAGAGGGTTGCCTCACATGCCAAAAAGGTGTCAGACACTTTGTAAAGGGAAGACAGTGGTCCCAATCGGCAGAATGACACAACTTTGCAAGCTGTGATGATGCTTATGTATGAGTATGATGATGAGAGAGGGATCTGTCTTATCTTAAACTAAAGTATGATTGGTTCGAACTCAAAGGTGATGACAACAACATTGACAAAACTGACAGCAACATTCAATTTCAACACTTTCTTCAGTCCATCTATCCAAACAGACATAATTTCTGAATGAGTGACCATTACTGACAGTGAAGGCTCAGTACTTTCACATAATTTGAGAACAGGGGGAGGAGAGAAAGGGGAGTGTTGTGAGACAACAGGTCAAAAGTCAGACAGAGGGCAAGGTGAGGGGGTGTGGCACCTGTTGGTAAATTGTCTTTTCACAGTGATCAACTGCCAGGAATGGCAACAGCCAATCATTCTTGGTTTTCTTAAAACCTAGGGTTGACAAGACGATAGACAGGAATTAAGTGTTTACATTAAAAAAAAAATGTTAACACTTTTTGTCACTGATTAGTTGACTGATTTCTTTAGAGAGGAGACAATTTCTTTAGAGAGGAGACAAAACAGACACTTCAGATCAGTTACAACCAGGATGAAGGGAATATCATCAAAGCCCTTTTTCCTCCAGAGGGGGACACTTAAGTTTAAGAAAAGCTTGACAGCTCACTCTCTGAGAACGTGACTGACATTTTGTATTGACCCAACCCATGTATGTTGTCACTGGGACATTAAAATACACTTCCAAGACAACAAAAAGTACAAGTGTTGTAACTGTCATTATAAACTTATAGGATTTACTTTCATTCTGTATCTCCTATTGTTTTTTGTGGCAGAATTTAAAAAAAAAATAATTCATTACCCCTGAAACCTCAAAATTCCATGGTAAGAGAGCACTTTTTCTTTTTCTTTTTTAAACAAAATTCTCTGGCACTGAAAAGGTTAAGCACTGTGTATTTTCTACAACAGACAATGTGTGCATATATGCCTATGTGTTGAAACACAGAATAAATTGAAAAAAAATCCTTGAAGTTGAAGTGTTTGTGTATCCACATTCGCAAAAGTATTGCAAAGGTGGAGATGGAGAAGAACAGTGGGTACACCTGCATGTATCTGTTCAGATCTTCCAAAGAACTGAAAACTTAAGGTGAAATAAATCAAAGTATTCTCAAACATCATCACCCCCTTACTCTCACCATGCTCCCCATCTCACTTTATTCTCAAACTGTATTTAAATTTTAATTCATGCTTTCATCGCAAGAGGCCGAAGAGCATTTGTTCGCAAATTAAAGGCAAATAGAAATACTGACATGATCATGATGACATTAACTGAAACTACAGCTCAGCCTAAGGCTGTAAGGGCATACATCTGGCAAGATAGACAGAGCAAAATTAGATCTTAAGTTGTGCCACAGATACATTAACCCTATCTTTCATTAGTATCCTGAAAGTTGAATGCTGTGATATTGACAGTGTTTATGTTGTTGAATAGTCTGTTATACTGTTTGTTTGCTTTGATAAACTTCTACTGAGAACTGCACATGACAATTGTGTGCACTGTATTATATATTTCTTTTAACATTTCGCTCATATTTTAATTACCATTTACTGGATAGGTGGGTACACATTCTAAAAATATCCACTGAAGAGCCAAAGAATATAGATCATCCCAAGTTCTCAGTAATGATCAAGACGTAAGAAAGTGACAAAACCGACAAACATAATTATGATAATTGATATTGATATGCGACATTTTCTTCTATACAAACAGAAACAATTATTGGACATGCCATTATGCAAACTTCTCTATCGAGGTTTGAATGCTGATCATGTACACAACGTATTACACATCTACAGACTTTGGCACTGTGCTCACACATATGCTTTGTCAGTTTGTGTCCAAAATACATAATCATAACCAGGCAGATTTCTTCATAATATGGTCAGTCTCCACTCTTTATTCTCATTCTTTCATATTCTCTCTCTTTGTTTTTCTTGTTTGTGGGCTGTTCACTATATACATGAATGTGTGGGCTTTTGCAGACCATTTTTACTCTGGTTTGCAGGCAGTCATACACGGTTTTCAGGGGTAAACATACTGGATATCTTCTTGTTTCCATATCCCACCAAACACTGACATGGGTTACTTACAAGATCTTTAACATGCATATCTGATGTTCTGCTTGCATTTAGGGTTCAGGCACAAGCAGGTCTGCACACACATGTTGACCTGGGAGATCTGAAAAATCTCCACCCTCAAACCACCAGGTGCACTGAAAGTGGGGATCAAACTCAGGAAACTTGGGCAAGACTTCAGTACTCTAAGTCTAACCATTTGGCCACTACACCAGTCTCTATAAATTTTATTCCACTTTGCTGTTATATGTAGTATGTACACTCACAAGTTCATCAACTTACAGAACATTTTCATTGTTGCACACTGTTCAAACCTTCTTACTCAAGTTACTATCTGACCATTGATATCATATGCTATCCTGAGGGGTTCATTTATAAAGTCCAGGGTAACTATTTAATGATCTGGATGGTTACCACTCCAACAGAAGTGTTTCTATTCCACTAATTTTCAAACAGAGATTTCTTCAACGGAGAAAGATTAATTCTCTATAGAAGAATGCGACTTGGTAGTTATAAGAATATAATTTTGTTCTGTTAACTTCATGATGACAAGTCCATATTCTGCTTGTACTGGACTAGAGTGTATAGATCTGCACTGTTTTCAACACTGTTAATCTAATTCTCAAGTTCTAGCACAAGAACAGACATTACTGTGTTCCCTCCAGATGTAAAATGTTCTTCAGGTGAATGCTTTGTTCAGTCAATATCACAATTTTTGCCTGAGGGAAGCAAACATTAGCAGGTGATATTGTGAGCAAGATCCATAACCCAATTCTCGCCTTTCTTCAAATGATATTATACACACTATGCAATATCATCATCATCCTGCCTGCATCTACATTTGAATTAGCAACTGCCATAGCTTTGGGGTGTAATTTAGACTTCTTTCTTTTTTTCTTCTTTTTTTTTTAAGGATAGACAGTATCCTATCATTTCTGACATCTTTCACATCCATGATGAAGTCCCACTGCTATTTGCATGATTGATACACATTTTATGTTAAACTGGAAGTGATCTCAAGTTGGGGGGAAAAAAGCAACAAACAAACAAAAACAAAAAAGAGAAAAAAAAAAGAAAGAAAAAAGCACAACGAAAACAAAACAAAGGAGACGAAAACAGATAGCTCTGAGCACTTTATATACACACACCCCTCTTTCCCTTAAAAACAACTGATGTTCATTTTTCTTTTTCTTTTTAATGAACAGTGTAACATCGTTGCACATTTAGAGCAGCTTGCATGAGTGTGTTGTGTTTCAGATTTCATATTCCCTGGGTGTGGTGTGGTGTGGTGTGGTGTGGTGTGGTGTGGTGTTGTGTTGTGTTGTGTTGTGTTGTGTTGTGTTGTGTTGTGTTGTGTTGTGTTGTGTTGTGTTGTGTTGTGTTGTGTTGTGTTGTGTTGTGTTGTGTTGTGTGGTGTGGTGTGGTGTGGTGTGGTGTGGTGTGGTGTGGTGTGGTGTGGTGTGGTGTGGTGTGGTGTTGTGTTGTGTTGTGTTGTGTTGTGTGTGTGTGTGTGTGTGTGTGTGTGTTCTTTCTGTCTAAATTGTTGCAACTGTATTCCAATGGATCTTAACATCTAAAATTTTGCAGCTAAATTCCAATGGGTCTTGTACAGGCATGTCACTTTAACTATACCATGGCAAGTACATATGTAAGGACTGAAATAGTTTACACCTTATAATTAGAGAATTACAACTCTAGACATACCTATATTACTATCATTCATCACATTACATTCAATTCACCATGCATTATTCATTTCATTATCCATCATCTTTTTCATTATGTTTCAGACACACTGAAGACCCTTTTTGTCATTGCTTGAATACATGCAAATAAAGTGCTGGTGAAAGCAAAGAGTTGTCAGACTTATTTATGACAAAAAGATGATGGATAATGAAATGAATAATGCATGGTGAATTGAATGTTATGTGATGAATGGTAGTAATATAGGTATGTCTGGAGTTGTAATTCTCTAATAATCTTATTACTTAAGCAAATACATCTGAAGAATAACTATATTGTCTATAGATACAAAATGCATGAATCGTGTGTGTGTGTGTGTGTGTGTGTGTGTGTGCGTGTGTGTGTGTGTGTGTTCCAAATACTAGATGAATTTGACACCACTCAAGATTAATACATGTATGTTGATACTTTATGTTCCATGCAATAGGGGTCAAAGGGTTAAATTTTCTTGACTGTACATAGTTTTATAATTGTACACCACACATGCACAAACACACTCACACTAAATTTTGAATCAAGAAAATGGAGGAGGGAGAGGGAGGGTGAAGAAGTCTGAGAAATAGTGGACACATGAAATTATAAATCAACATCAACATGTCTCTTATGCTTCTACAAATGCAAATGTGTGCATGTGTGTGTGTGTGTGTGTGTGTGTGTGTGTGTGTGTGTGTGTGTGTGTGTGTGATGCTGCTACTGTGATTTTTCTCCTCCAAGCCCGATCCAATCTTTACTTTCTCTTTGCTTGCCACTTGGCTTTGAGCCAATTTCAACAATGAAGATGTATCAACCTCTAGAAAGACGAATTTAACATGTACATTACTGTTGGTGTAACATACTGGAAGATATTCATTTTCATGCCCAAATGGATAATAATCGCAGGGGTTATTTTATGTAATCAGCTCTTATAAGACAAGGCAAAACGCAGGCTTGCTGTAGTGATTTTCATCAACTCGGCTCATTCAGAAGCACGAGCTAAGGTGACAATATGGTGGATCGGTTCCTTCGGATAAATGCCTGTTTAGCAGCAGCACATTTACTGACAACCAGTTAAATAAAATTTGGGTTTTCTTAAGAGAAGAAAATTAATTTTACCTGACATGCTTCGAGATTCGGAAAATAGGACGGACATGTTATCGTAACCCGATGTCGACTAAAAATAGCCAGACATGAAGACATGACGGCAGTCACCGACACGGGAGGTCGCTGCTTCTATGATAGTCCCAACCATAACCAAGTGTCGGGATATTCCTTACAAGGATCAGCAACTTCATGATCGGATTTTCTTTCATGTAATACAAATCAATACAAAATCGAGGGGATACACGTATTCCAATTTCTATTCGAGATACAATCGTCAGCGAAATCTGAATGCGCACACGCTAGGTTACGTCCCAGTCTCCATTCCCCAACCGATTTCTTCGACATCTCTACCTTGTCCAAATGTCAGAAACGTTTGAGGTAACGCTTACCTGCTCGATGTAGACATGTTGATTTTTCTAGCACCTGTGAAGAAATGTCACCAAAAAAGCAATAAGAAGAGGAGAATTCAAACTGATGAATTGTTTGAGTCCCACTTCGTAATCTAGGTTTCAGAACCCAGTTTGGTTCTGTTGAGTTCTACATCGTGGAATCCCTAATTTGAGATCAATTCACCGCACAAACACTCCATTGAAGAAATAAATTATGATTCCAAAACATCAGAAAGCTTGTAGTGATCCATGTAGCCAAATATTTTGGTACACATAAGAAAAAATCCCATTTTAAATTTCGTATCAGGGCACATATTGCCTAGTGTCAAGCCTTCATTAAAAGTAGTCCGTATTTACAACCTGAGATCGTGAAACATATTAGTACGCAAAAAAAATGATGGTAAAGTGAAGAATTTTCAAAGGAATGTCAAGTCATGTTGTTACCTTATAATGCGTGTGACTTTAAAACTTCAATGAAATGGACAAATTCGCGCAAACATCGGCCTTTAGAACTATTTGTTTTTGCGGACTATTTGTGAAAGCGGAAATCGTGTGACGTCACAGAGGTCATAAAACTCCAATGTGTACAGGCGCTTGACAGTCTCTCGCTCCGTTGTTTCTACATCTCTCTCACCGTGCACGACGAACTAAAATTGATTTTCGACTGCCTTTCACTTACGTGGTCATTACTCGAAAAACATTAATGAAGATCCAGATTTTATTTTGTTAATTTTAGTTTTGTTCACTTTTTCAATGGGTAAACGTAAGTCTGTTGTTGTTTTTCTTCATAATAACAATGCTGACAATAACAATACGTCATTATTAGTCACTTTCAAAACTAGAAAATTGTCACTGAACCTTCCTGATGTGATGTTAACAACATAACACTAAACTCACTAAAGACTCATCATCAGAATACACAAGAAGAAATGTAGCAAAAAAAGCATTTTCAAAATTAACATAAAGAAAGAATGCTTTCAGCACTGGTATTCTCACATAAAACTTCACTTACACTGACCCCCACCACAACGCCATCCCACCCCCATGTCCTCCGCTACACACACAAGTGCGCCTATAGAATTATATCCCCTCTCACACATGCACACAAACATACACACTGTTGTTCCACTGTGTGTGTCTTATCATTTAGTGGACAAAGGTTAAACAATCTAACTCAACACACACAAACACACACACATACACACAAACCACTCAACCCTAAATAGTCACAACCTAAATAATTCAAAACATTTGACTCATAAAAGAGATGTCACCACATTCAATAAAAAGATAAAATCTGAAGAAAAATTCTTACATTTAAAATGACATTGAGACTATTAAAAAAAGAAAAAGAAAAAGAAAAAAAGCTGAACACTAATATCTTTTATATATACAATAGTTTACACATGAATGTGCACGCATGTGTGGGCACACACACACACACACACACACACACACACACACACACTCAATCACTCACTCACCCCTGTAGAATTATTACATGTATTTTTTGTAATGTGCTTTGAGCTGTTTGGTTGTTAGCAAGAAACACAATAAGAATTTAATCCATTATCTATCACGATAGTTACTTAAAAGCATCATGCTTATAAAAGAGACACTGTTCACAGTTCAAAAGAAAAACAGTAAAAAAATCACTGCAATTTTTATGAGCAAAGTAATGATAACTTAAAGCAATAATTTCTATATGGAATGTTCGCACATGTGCATGCAAAAACACACACCCACAAGTGCATACATGCGCTCACACACACACAGAGACACAGACACACACACACACAGAATGCTTCATGCAGACATTTTGCTCATCTGATACTGAAGACAGATATTATCATATTATAAGATAAAATACAATTTAATATATGTGACCATACATCCTTGTATATCAGAATATCAGTTCCTGGTTTCTGACTATTTACCTTGACTGCATGAAACTCTTGTGAATGATACTTATCATCTGGGATATGAAATCACATGTATCATTTGCGCTTGATGGAGTAGTAAATTTCAGTTTCAGTTTCAAGGAGAAGTGAAAGCCAGCATACTGATCCATACACACACCTGCTTTTGTGAAAATCAAAAGATGGAAACAGATGACTGTCCTACATGGACCCAACGGACTGGTCAGGCCTTGAGACTCTATCAAATGCTACAGGAAAAAAAAATTTGTGTACAAAACAACCCAGAAATAATAGCCTGGATCCTTTGTACCACTGAAGACTTTCCCACTGTGACCTATTAAAAAACTCTGTATCCATCTTCAGTAATTTGCCATGCAACACCATAGCCTGCAAATATTATCATAATCTTTGGTGTTGGCACAGAGCCATATGCTTTCTTTGAAACTAAGATATATTTCATATAAATTGCCTCTCGATTCTCCATAAACAGACTGCTTACACCTTCTATTAATATTCATGCCCCACTCTTTTCACATTTATATATCATTCATTCATAAAAACTGTAATTAGAAGAGGATACACTTTTCTGTTAACAGGAAGACCAGTGAGGACTTCCTTTGGAGGGGTGTTATTTCTTCTCACTTTAAGTTTAACTATTGGTTTAAAACAACTTCTTTTGAAAATAAGACCATGAAATGCAACACATCTTTACAGTTTTTAATAACTTGCAAAACTGCAAACACAACTACAAACTAAAAACAGGATGACTTCCTAAACACACACACACACACACACACACACACACACACACACACATGCAGAACCCATCTCTCTAGAATACAAAACTTTATGTGACCAAGCACACAAATGAAGGAAAGCAGTGATGACAAAACCCCATACCCTGAATATCAGTTCATCTGTCACCGTGAAGGTCCTGTCCAGCTTCCCTGTTAAAGAGCTGATTACCTTCTCTATGCTTTTAGAGTCTATCAAAATTTACACATGCAAAAAACAACAACAAAAACAACAACAACATACATTCACAAACACTTGACTAAATACCTCGTTTTGTTTGAAGACAGAAAAATGTTATACACAGAAGACAATGAAAGCTTGTTTCTTCCCTAGATTTCAGCATGTGTTACGGTGTGTAGAATGATGTGGTGTGTGGTGTGGTCTGGTGTGGCGTGACTTTTTTGTATTGTGAGGTGTTAAATATATGTGCAGCATTTCACGGCTATTGATGAATGAACACAGGGGTGAATAGTTATGCTGATGTTTTTAGTTCAAAGGCAAGTCAGTATACATGTTACTTACATCTGGGAGAGAAATATGGAGCACTTGTGAAAAGTCTTCATTTGATCAAAACGACACATTTTGCTCCCATTTGATTGTTTGATATGAATACTTATATAGCGCCTATCCTCGGTCGGAGACCAAGCTCTAAGCACTTTACAAACATGGGGTCATTTGCACAACAGGCTGCCTACCTGGGTAGAGCCGACTGATGGCTGCCACTAGGTGCTCATCATTTGTTTCCTGTGTCAATCAGATTTCAGGCACGCACACATACACACTCAGACAGACATGTAACATTTTACGTGTATGACCGTTTTTTGTTTATTTTCCCTGTCATGTAGGCAGTCATACTCTGTTTTTAGGGGTGTGCATGCTGGGAATGTTCTCGTTTCCAAAACCCACCAAACGCTGACATGGATTACAAACGTGCCTATTGGATCTTCTGCGATCTAAACAACATATAACAAAAAGAGAAGCTGATTACCCCCAATATGTAAAACTCTCTTTCTCATGAGACCATTAAATAACCCACTGTGGCTGTCAGTAACCACGTGTGTGTGTGTGTGTGTGTGCGCGCGCGCGCGCGTTATTTGCTACTTTAATTCAGGAACTGTATGTCACTTATATTACATTTGTAAGCATCCTTGATCTGCCTTCTGTATGAACTGTTTTATTACCGTTTTCTCCTCCACTCTGCCTGCACGTTGTTGCCAATGTGTGACTGAATACCAGCTCCTCCCCACATTCAATCTCCACAGTTGACAATCATGTTTTACAAATCATTACTATGTGTTTTTGTATAACCCCCCCCCCCCTCTCTCTCTCTCTCTCTGTAGAAGGGTTGGTGATGGAGAAAAAGATAGGGTGACAGAGATCATTTCAATGTAATCTTGATCACTAATTAAAATCATGATCGAAGTGAAACAATTTTTTCAACAAACATTGATGATGAATCAATGTAACGGTTTTTCTTTAACCCCACCATTTACTGAGGCAGCCATACTTTTTTTTTCTTTAAAATTTTTTGTTTTTTTGTTTTTTTTTGTTGTATTTTTGTTTCGGTTTTTTTAATTTTTTTTTTTAGGATGGCCCGGTGTTGCTGTGTGAAGCACAGTGTCGAACACTGTTTCATTTTTATACATCAAGTCATCCTCTCACTTGTCCCATGGTGAATTTTATTTAGTTTGTCTGCAATTTCAACTACTGTATTGCTTTGTTAATTACTTGGCTCATAAAGAGTGAATGTGACTGGGTGTTTTTGTTGTTGTTTTCAGAAGGTTTTTCCCAATTGTCTTCTTCTCCCATCCGTCGACTCCACCCCACCGATCCTCCTTACGGGATTATGTGCAGTCTTGGTTGATTTGAAGTGGTCTCTGAAGTTGCCCGGACAGTGTCTGAAGCTGCGTATGTTCAGCTGTTTGTTGCGTCGACGTATTCCAGACACTGACTGGTCGGAGTAACACAGTGAACTTTGGCTATTCTGTATGGATTTGATGGAAAATGGAAAACCCATGTATCTACGTGATCGTTGCGGTATGCACTTCAACAAGTGCCCAGGATGCCTGAAAATTCGTAAAATCTACTGACTAAAAAAATTTGGCTGGCCAAACAATCAACCAGTTCTGAGAAAGCCATTTAGTTCCAGCCCGATTTGCGACTGAGATCAGTCAATGGCACACAATCCGAGTTAACAGTGTCAGTGCGGCCTGTCTATTCAGTTGTTGGAGTGCGGCATCAACTGTGCAACTGGGGTCAAATCAGTAACACGACTGACAAAACGGCACAGACACAAGCGATTTGACACACATGACTGACCAACACCCAACGTGGGCACACACACACCGTGGGTACTGTACACAGGCAAGCGCACACACCGCGACCACACACACACAAACTCAGCCGGTGAACGGTGCACGTGTGTAAGAGTCGTCTATCGTAATAAACATTTTTTTAAAACCGTAAAACAACAACAACAACAACAACACACACACACACACACTGACACACACACACACAAAATCAGTAATATATCAGCGGGAATGTTGCTCAGTATTTTCACACCGGCCCGTCCACGGTTTTGTCTTTGAACGGAAAATCAGTGAGAAGCATGACGCGAAAAAGTAACCACATGCATCGAATCCCCATTCATTTCGTCTGTGTATTGGTGGCCACAGTGGCGTGTGTGTGTGTGTGTGTGTGTGTGTGTGTGTGCGACTAGCTCTTGCGGCGGCGTGGCATTGAGTGTTTCGGACAGTTAGGACTGGACTGAGACTGGATGTACGAGTGAGAATGGGTACGAAGTTTATGTATATGCCCACTGGTGGTGACTGAATCAAGTGCTTGCGGTTTGTTTGTTTTCTCTCTTTTTCAGTCAGTCAGTTTTCATTATTTCACTTCATTTAAAAAATACAAGAAAGAAAACCCACTGACTCACATGAGCTGCCACTTCAGTTAAAACAACAATTCTGTACCTGTTGTACATGTAACATTACTGCAGTTGTCTTCAACTGCCGTGTGACATTGTTCATGCTGAAAGAAGCGCTCAGTGGGTTTCACAACTTGATGAGCCATCCGACTGGACTGACGTAGCTGAGTTTGTTTGCCATTAAGATTTTTCAATCTTCTGTTAAGCTGAAGAAAAGCGCTGTTAAGATCACTTATGCAGCCCAGCCCAAAACCTGTTCATGTTGTCCATATTGATTGTACCAAGTACGGTGCTGAAGGCTCTGGTTCTGATGGCAATCTGTGCAGCGTGCAGACGACTTTGTTGTGCAGGGTCGATAACTCACAATAATTAACAGAGCGCCTTCAAGCTCATTGAGCAGAGACGTCAGTCACGTTCCGTTTCAACTGACTCGGCATCTCTGTGACAATTGCATTTGTATTATATCTCATAGCAACAAATCTTTTGATTGTATTTCATAGCTAAGAATCTGCGTTCTTGACCACGCCGGCAGTAAACTAAAAAATTATTATCTTTATTATTATTATTATTATTCATTATTATTATTATCATTGTTATTATCATTACAGTATCATCATTATTGCTGTTCAAGTTCTTATTGTTGTCAAGGACCTCCTCCACCCAACAACTGACAGCCTGGATTGACGCAGCGAGCACACCCCTCCGTCCGACGGATCGTCAGTCACGTCAGCGGTCGAGACGTCCGAGTCACGGTCGTGCCAGTGCCGTGTGGGCCGCCAGCCAGGACCGTCCACCTCAGTGGCCACTCCACCTGGCCACTGACCCCGGCCGGACAACACTGAGCCGGCACCGTGGCACTAGTAGCCAGTGACGCGGAGGACCGACCATCGTCTGCGGCCGCGGCAGCCGATCCGGCGGACTTCGAGTCCCCCGGCCCAGCACACGGCACCGTGCCGGCGCCGACGGCCACTAGTGGGGACTGACTGGACACTGGCAGCGAACTGAAGGCGGACCCCCCTCGGACCGCCAACTAGGACAATTGAACCCCACGGGACGTTAGGACCAGCGCCTCGACCACACCACTTGAGACGGAGAAAGACCACTGACAGCTTCCGTGACAAACCCTCAGTGAACTTTAAGGGTCGGGCAGGTCGCTTAACTCGCCCCACTACTGACCCGGGGCGGCGAGGTCAGTTTTGTTGTTGTTGACTTTGTCTTTAAAGATAACGAACATCTAGTCGGACTAGAGCGTCACCATTGTGACCGTGGCGATCCAGTCGTGACTCCGTGACTGATGTACCCCCGGCAAAGCCACATACAGAACTCATCTTTATTATTATTATTTTTTTTTTTTACACCACTGATAGAATAATTTGCTGTCTAACACCAGTGTACAAACTAGGCGCTGAAATAGTCTAATACACATGATTATATTGGAAAATCAATTATATAATGCAGATATACTGATAATTTTATGTAACGGCTTATCTTATCAACTTGATCAACTTCCTCAGTTCCGGGAGAAGGCTGATCGTCAGCTGTTCACTCGATCAGCTTTCTGTCAGTAGTCATTTGTTTCTGACTAGAATGGCATTTATAATAGTGCACACACCCCATTCATCTATGTGCATGTGCTTGTAAGCGCAGCCGGTTCAGTGATCTGTGATTGAGAGAGACTAAGTGAGAGAGAGATAGAGAGAGAGACAGACACTGAGACAGAGACAGAGAGACAGAGAGAACGTGTGATACTGCAATGCACATGCATGCTCGCTTGCACACACTGGCACACACTGGCACACACACAAACACGCGACCGAGAGACGAAAAAGGTGCCGCGAATAAGGGGAAGCAACCGTTACTTGGATAAGCTGAAGAAATTGTTGCGGTGTTATTTCCCATCGATCGTGGGACTGTCGTGTCTGGATAATGCTCGATTTGAATCGTGCAGACAGACAGACAGCCCCCCCCCCCCCCCCCTAGCCCCCCCTCCACACACAGAGTAAGAACAATTGGAGCGAGTAATGGACATGTGTGGCCTGTCCCCAAGGTGTGAGGAATTAGCTCGGACGTACAATAGGTTATCTATTTATGAGGTTCGTGGGAATTATCTGAGGATGGGACGGAACGACATAAGGGTGTTGGGGGTGGGGTGTGGGGTGGGGGTGGGGTGGGGGTGGGGGGGGGGGTGAGGGGGGTGAAAACAGCGGAAAGGGTGGTGGGGGGTAAATCAATGAACTGATTAATTTTGATATCTGGTGGCAATAGAATATGCAAATAATGCCTATTTTATCTGGCCATTGAAAGCGGGCAGGGTGGAATAAAATATTAAGAAGAAATGACAGAAGAAATGACTGAGAAAACAAGAGAGAGAGAGAGAGAGAGAGAGAGAGAGAGAGAGGAGAGAGAGAGAGAGAGAGAGAGATCGAAAAACGGACCACGATTAAAGGGAAGCAAACGTTATTGGACAAGTTGTAGACATTGTTGCAGTGTTATTCCCCATACGCGGATCTGTCATGTCAGGAAAATGCCAGGGTTGGGTTGAAAGAGAGAGTTTCAGTTTCAGTAGCTCAAGGAGGCGTCACTGCATTCGGACAAATCCATATACGCTACACCACATCTGCCAAGCAGATGCCTGACCAGCAGCGTAACCCAACGCGCTTAGTCAGGCCTTGAGAAAAAAAAGAAAAAAGAAAAAAGGGTGAATAAATAATAGATAAGCTTACACAAATAAATAAATAATAACTATAATGTAAAAAAAGAAAAGAAAAAAAAGGATAACAATGATGATAAATAAGCAAATAGATGTAAAACATGAAGACACACATTCACATATACACCCACACATGCATAACAGATATGCACCGAACATGCAGTTTCACAGATATGAAAGCACAGTCAAATACATATAAACGTACATGAGCTCCAACACACACACACACACACCACACACATTACCCTGCACCTCCTTTACCCCCCTCCTCCACACACTCATTTCTAGTCTACGTATCACAGCTTCCACGGCACTCACACACATACTCTCTCTCTCTCACACACACACACACACACACACACACACACACAGATGATATGAACACTTACTTGTACAAGCACACACACACATATGCCCATATATCCACACACATATTTAAAAAAAAAAAAATATATATATATATATACGTTCCAATATCCTGTTGTTCCCACAGTGTAGGCATGCATACACTCACATACCTCATCCTCTACCCCACCTCCCCCGGCACCCCCACCTCCCCCTCACACACACACACACACACACACACACACACACACGCACGTGCACAGAACTCTACTGACACTTGTGTACACTTACACTCTCGCGCATGCACAAACGCACTCAAAAATACAGACCCACACATGCACACAAACACACACATACACACACGCACAGAGGCTGCCAGTGATTGGCCGCAAGAAGGATGGGAAAAGATCTCTGATGCCAAGAACGTGGCGTCTAGTTTGTTGCTCAGTCTATTGTATTTGGAAAAGCCCACAGAGACTCTGTTCCGTTTTGAAGAAATTTGCGCAATGTTGGTTTGGAAATGATGCCGATATTTGTTTGATTAGCAAAGCATCGTGCTCTACCTTTCATGTTAGACTTACGGCCACTCCCTCTCTCTGCTTTTATTCGATGGTGTGATGGCCTTGTACCTGTTCTTTTTGATATTCTTTGACTTTTCTGAGGATTTCCGATTTTCCTAGATGTAGGCCGCTCGTTGGTGTTGCGTTACCAGCAAGTCTGTCAGCTCGCTCATTTCCCTTAACACCTGCATGTCCCGGGCAGTATGACCATGTGAGTTTTTTAATCTGAAAGTTGCGCATTGCCTTATGCCACTCTGGGCTTCCCATTCCGTTTTCAATTTTCTGTATGAGGTTCATTGAGTCGGTTAGGTTTTTCTCCCATTCTTTTGTTTCTTTCAGGTCTTGTAGTCGGCATACTAGCTGGATTGTGTCTTCTGCTTGCCCCATCCATGATCTTCCTCGTCCTAGGCGGCTGCCTTTTGGTTCTTTGACTGCGTCATGCAGTGTGTTTTGAGGGTTTTCTAATGCTTTGAAGTAGGTCTTGACCTGTTCTAACTTGTTTCTGGCCTGCACTGAAGGAAGGTCAAGCAGGTATCGCATGGTTTCTGTGGGCGTGTCTTTTGTTGTTTCAAGGATCAGCCTCATAGCTTCATTTTGTACTCTTTCTAATTTTAGGAGGTTGCTTTGAGACGGTGTTGTTAGCCCAAGTCCGTAGTCGATCACACTGAGGACGAGTGATTGGTATAGCAGGAAGAGGTGGCGTTGTTCAATACCTTTGGTTGCCATTGCTTTTAAGACTGAAAAGCCCTTTTTGCATTTGAGAACAGTATTTTCCGTATGTTTTCTGAAGTTCAGCATCCTGTCGAAGTGTATTCCTAGGTAGCGTAGGCATTCAGTTTTCTCGATCTGAATCCCATCGAGTGACACAGAAGGTGGTGATTTGCTCGCGGTTCTGTTGTTGAGGGTGCACAGCAACGTTTGGGCTTTCGCTGGATTGATGGAAGATCCTGTGTCTTTGCACCATTGAGCAATATTGTTTAGTTGTTTCTGGACGGCTTTAGTTCTTTCCTGAGCATCTTTCGAAGTTTTGAAGACCAGGCCATCATCCGCAAGAGTAAGCACCAGAGCTATTCCATTGTTGTTTAAGTCTGCAAGGCCCTTCGTGTAGACATTGTAGAGGACAGGAGAAAGCGGGGACCCTTGTGGCAGTCCCATGGATAGTTTAGAAGGTGCAGACATCCAATCTCCGAGGCGTAGGACGACGGTTCTTTCCTGAAGCGCTGCTGCTATCCATCTTGTCAGTGTCAAACTTACTCCATACCTTAGTAGCAGCTCCATGAGGTGCGCAAACTGGACCTTATTGTAGGCATCTTCAAGATCGATTGCTACTGCTAGTGTTTCTTCTTTTCTTTGAAATCCTTCATACACCTCATATGCAAAAGCAGCTGCGTTTTCCCATGTGGACTTGCCTATTCTGTAACCACCTTGATTTGAAGGGAGAATGTGCCTGTGTTCAAGATACCTTGCAAGTTTCCTGGCTATCATGCGTTCCATGAGCTTTCCGGCAATGTTTTGCATGGTTAGGATCCGGTAGCCGCTTACCTGATGATGGTCCTTTCCTGGTTTTGGTATGGGTTTTAAGAAGCTGTGTGTCCAGTCCTCCGGCACATGTCCATTGTGGAAACTGTTTTGATATAGATTGAAAAGGTTGCTTCTGTCTTCTTCCGATAGTTCCTTGATGTCCGAGTAGCGAACTTTGCCTGGGCCAGGAGCTGATTCTTTCTTGCATTTAGCTATTGCTTCGTTTAGATCATCTATTGTCAAGTCATCATCAGGTCCAGTCTGCATAAGGGTTTGGTTTAACTCAACATATTTCTTTTTCTCATCTAAGTTTCTTTGATCGCTCTGTTGTATGAAACGTTTGAGCAGGGCGGATCCTTTTTCTTCGTTTGTCTTAAGCTTGGTTCCGTCAGTGTCTACCATGTCTGGGGTTGTTGTTGTGCACGTTTTCCCTTCCATGCGACGATAAAATTGCCAGAACTCTGTCAATGTTGAGTCATAACTGAGTGCCTTGCAAAACTGTTCCCACTTGTCATTTTTGGCCTCTTGAGCAATGATTTCGAACTGTTTAGTTTTTTCTTTCATTTTTGTTTCAATATCTTTGTCCGGAGAACGTTTTGTTCTTTCTTTTTGCCAAAGTTTGACAGCCGCATGTTTTTCTATCCAGGCTCTCTGTGTGTCGGTATTCCACCATGGGGGCTGAATAGTTTGCATCCTGTTCGGTGCCGTTCTTTTGTTTCTTCTGCGTCTTAATTTTTCGATGATGGTTGTCTCTGGTTTCATACTGAAATGGATCACGTGGTTTCATACAGGGTTTATCTGACAGTTTCTGTAGACTGAACACTACCGGGAGGTGGTCACTGCCTTGGTGTGGAAGCGTCTCTGCATTCATTTCTGCTCTGAATTTTGGAGATGTTAGAGCGATGTCAATCACACTGTCACTGTCCCCTTGTCTTGTTCCAAGGCGAGTTGGGGATGTGGTTAATGGGCTAAGAAGAATTTCCCCTATCATTCCTTCAAGTGCGAGTCCTTGTGGGTTGGTGTTCCGCTGGTCCCATAGCTTCGATCTTGCATTGAGGTCTCCACAGATAATGACTGAGTCTCCAAGTTCGTTCTCCATTTCCTCTAAAAAGGCCCAATCCTCTTTTGTTTTGCAGGTTCCTGGGTGAACATAGGCATTGATGAGCACGATACTTTTGTGAATTCCGTCAGGTTTTTCGAGACGCACCCCCACTAGTTCACATGAGTTGCTACACCATTTCTCTAGATTTATGGTGGAAACTTTGTTTTTTAGGTTGTTGTTCAGCATGATTGCTACTCCTCTTCCTTCATTCCTTTGAAAGACTGTGAAATTCTCAAAATGTATTGGTCTGTCTGCACTTGTCCTGGTCTCTTGGAGACATAAAATGTCAAAATCATATCCCAATTTCTCAATTGTTGAAATTCTCATTCTCGCGCTGGAACAATTCCAACTGCCGATTCTAAAGAATTTCTTTGACAGCCGCTCTGCTTTTGTCATTCTGCTGCCTAAGCACAATCTTTTCCCACCTCTTTTGCCAGGCCTGTTTTGGGGTTTTGGGGATCTGAATTTATGTCTCGTGCTATGCAGCTGATCCCCGAGGTGCACGCGAGACAGAGTTTTGTTAGTATCCATAGAAGGGTGTTCTAAGTAGTGAGGGAAAAAATTCGGTCGCCCTGACAGAGCCTCTTATCAGGGAAGGGCAATGGATGTCCATCTGTGTGGAGTCCGTCAGCCTGGTGTCGCCCTAAGGCCAGACTGCATACAGTTAGTGACTGTTTAACCCAACAGCCATTCATCCCATTGGTACTGTATGAAAGCCGTGGGATTGGGGATTTTGTCAGGTTGTCTCCTCTTAGCCAGTGGAAGGGTGCATCTGGGTGTTTTTGCGTAGCAGATTTTATTTTGCAGAAAAATACAGGTCCTTCTCTAATATTATCAGTCAATCACACAGAAAAATCACTCTGTCCAAAACAGAGATAAGCGATTTTTCCATGCATTCGACGAACAATCTATCTTTGAGCCCTCTCAATAATATACTAATATTCAAACATTAAACAATAACGCGATAACAAATTATTAATCAACTTCACAGAAAAATCACTTATCTTCGTTCTGAAGCTTGTAGGCTGTCTGTCACACACTGCTCAGAGTGATTTTAACACCTGGCGGTTTCAGCCACATACACAATTTCAAATACTGCCCACACACACCTTTCTCGTGATGGGTCCGCTAAGCATTGCATAACTACAACGGTCAACTTGCGCGTGCTTTCCGCCCTGTGCTGTATAGTATCTGGGCCCTCTCTGTCATTCACTAATAATTCAATAATTAAACAATAACAATGCTTTTTGCTTTGATGTTTTACTGTCATTGACTGTACAGTCCTTGTGACAGGGGGGAACAATACATTATCAGGAAACACAAGATCAAACAAAGAAACATAATATAAATCAACATTCTCATCACACATACAAATAATGTATATACCGACAATGGGACAAACATAAATCAACTGATCACTTCGGTCAGCTCGACCATCCAAAATGAATAAATATTCTTGTATACACATGCACACAATCATGTGCATCTATAAAATTATCATCAAATAATATGTCCTATAATAGTTGTTTTTTTTCATAAATGAATAAATGAATTTTGCTTTCCTCATACTTGTACATCTAAACTTCTGTTTATCATTTTCTTTCGAAAATCCCATGCGTCTGAAATATATTTAGCAAATGATTTTATGA
>NC_134882.1:26641698-26751698 GCF_041734735.1 Babylonia areolata | reverse complement strand
TCACAATAAACCGAACACACTTGCAGACAGGGAAAAAATGATGGTGAAGTACTGTGACCACATGCTCTCCCCGGGAGGGAGGGGGTGTGAGAGGGGAGGGGGGCAGCTCAGTCTTAACACAGAGATATCTGAGAGTTCCGGGTTCGAATCTCGGTAACGGCGCCTGGTGGGTAAAGGGTGGAGATTTTTCCAATCTCCCAGGTCAACATAATTATGTGCAGACAAGTTTGTGCTTGAACCCCTTCGTGTGTGCACACAAGCAGAAGATAAAATACGCTCTTTAACCATCCTGTCATCCATGTCAGCTTTCGGTGGGTTATGGAAACAAGAACGTACCAAGCATGCACCCCCCCAAAAAACGGAGTATGGCTGCCTACATTGCGGGGTAAAAACGGCCATACACGTAAAAGCCCACTCGGGTACATGTATACGAGTGAACGTGGGAGTTGCAGCCCACGAAAGAAGAAGTTGTGACAAAAAGTAATACAGTAAACTACACTACACTACAGCACAATACAATATAATACAATACAAATAAATTTGACCATGTTTCTCCTCTCCTTCAGTCTCTCCACTGGTTGCCTGTTTCTGATCGAATAGATTATAAGCTATCCACTTTGACCTTTTCTGCAGTCAACGGATCTGGCCCCAAGTATCTTTCTGAACTCCTCCATATCTATACCCCGTCTCGCCAGCTCCGTTCTTCCTCTGATACTCGACTTCTCAGAATACCTCACGTCAGAAGTAAGACCTATGGACACAGATCGTTTTCTTTTCAATCGCCAAAGATGTGGAACAAGCTCCATGATAACATCCGTCATTCTGATTCCCTCGCATCTTTTAAATCTCGTCTCAAAACTCAATTTTTCCCTCAGCAGTAAGTTCAATTGTGGCAGGTCCACTTCCTTTGCGTTAGCTGTGCTTGACTATGTGTGTATACATATGTATGTGTACATAACTACATGCATGTACACGAATGTGTATTGTATGTGCGTGCGTTTATGTAAGTTTGTGCCTGCCTATGTGTGCGTATGTGTTAGGGTAGCTGTAAGATGCACATGTATGTTAAAATGTATGTATGCAGTGTGTGTGTGTGTGTGTGTGTGAGTGTGTGTTTGTGTGTGTGTGTGTGTGTGTGTGTGTGTGTGTGTGTGTAGTCACATTTTGGTGTGTGTATGTAACATAGATGTACTGTTTTATGTTAACAAAGCGTTTTTGTAAAGCACCTGGAGCAGATTTCTGGATAGTGTGCTATATAAGTATCCATTATTATTATTATTATTACAATACCAGCACGCCAGTGGCTCGGCTACTGTTCGTTAAGCCCAGTGACGGCTGAGATTCAGATGGAGCTGATGCGTTTCGTGGACAGACCCTGAGCTAAACAAGCACGGTAATCTTTACCCCAATATCTTGGAGCAGGTCAAGAGTAGAGATCATCTGTTTGCCCACAGATAAAACTAATAACAGGCAGTTGATAACAAAGCTGAAACCTTCCTTTTCAGTGGACTGGGTAGTTTAGTTCCAACATCTTCCTCTCTCTCTCTCTCTCTCTCTCTCTCTCTCTGTGTGTGTGTGTGTGTGTGTGTGTGTGTGTGTGTGTGTGTGTGCCTCTCTCTCTCTCTCTCTGTATGTGTGTGCGCACAGATAAAACTAAGAACAGGCAGTTGATAACAAAGCTGAATACTTCCTTTTCAGTGGACTGGGTAGTTTAGTTCCAACATCTTCCTCTCTCTCTCTCTCTCTCTCTCTCTCTCTCTCTCTCTCTCTCTCTCTGTGTGTGTGTGTGTGTGTGTGTTTGTGTGTGTGCCTCTGTGTGTGTGTGTGTGTGTGTGTGTGTGTGTGTGTGTGTGTGCGCGCGCGCGCGTGTAGTGGGGAGGTGCGTGTGTGTGTGAAGTGGGGAGGGGGCTGCGCTACGTATGTATGTATATATGCATGTGTGTACTGTGTACTTTTGAGAGTATAGTTTGCCAGGTACAGTTGGATGTGTATATTAACATTGGTATAATGTATTTTGCATGATATCACGTGTTTTGTAAAGCACCTCAGTACAGCCGTTTCCTGGACAGACTGCCATATGAACATCTAGTAAGAATAATCGAAACATTATCATTATCATCATTCTTCTTCTTCTCCTTCTTCAAAGAATCGACATTTTTCTAACTCAGGTCGGCGCCCAACAAATGGCCACAGGAACAGCCAACAGCTCAAGTCAGTGATTAACCAGTCTGGGCGTTGTGTCTTGATCGTGTGGATGTAAACAGAACTAATAGGTCCAGATTGCAGATCCACCACCAAACTTTGAGCACCTGCAAATGAATATTGTTTGCTCTCTGTCATATAGTTATCAGCCACAGCGTTTGTTAGCGTGTCAGTTTGTTGTCATTGTTTATGGCATGAAGACCAGTCCCATTCATCAGACTGTAGTGTATAGATGTAGTGTATAGAATAAAATCTGTTTGAATGAACAAAGTAAAAAGTGATATATATATATATATATATAATCTTTGCCCCATATATATATATATATATATATCAAAATTTAGTCAGTTAGTAATCTTTTCTTTTTTTCCTTTATCGTTTAAACAGAAAGCCACCCTGTCTCTCTGGGGATGCTGGGGGCTCTATCAGTTCTAATTAGTATCCCCACCTGGACATCGTGTGCTGGGTGGCTGGTTTTTGTTTCTTTGTGTTTTATTTTTTATTTTTTCTCAAAGGCATGTCCTGTGTTTGTGTGTATGACTGTGACTTGTGCCCTATTTTCTTTTCCTTAAAAAAAAAAAAAATTACCCGGGATTCAATGGGATCGACATTAACAGTCTTTTCAGCCCTGATAGCCATGGCCCTTCGTGGTCGGCTGGATCATAAAGAAGGCAATGTTACTACTACTGCTGATGACAACCGAGAATGTGTCAGATGTTGAGCACATTGAGACGACACGTCTGGATATGGACTTGTACCAAGCCTGTCTTGTTCTGGTTCTTCGGACTGCTTGTTGTTCCATTGTCACCGACTGTGCTGTGTACACGTGGCGGATAATGCCCTCCGGGACTGGAAATTCAGATTTTTAATTTCTTATTGTTTAACGAAATAGGTGTTGGTTTTATTTATTTCATATATATATATATATATATATATATATATATATATATATATATATATATATATATATATATATATATAAAGAGAGAGAGAGATAATTGCACGCAGTAAAAAAAAAGGGGTTTGGGGGGGTGTGGGGTGCTGTAGTATAGCGACGCGCTCTCCCTGGGGAGAACAGCCCGAATTTCACACAGAGAAATCTGTTGTGATAAAAAGAAATACAAATACAAATATATATCTTCCTGTATAGATAGTCTACAAAAGTGATATATCTGCACACACACACACACACACACACACACACACACACACACACACCTCAACAGTTGTGGTGGGGAAAGTGATGGATTTTCTGTTAATATCACAACTGTGTATAGACGTAAAACAAAAGAATGAACACACGCACGCGCGGGCGCGCGCGTCCCCTACTCCAAAACTCCCAGTCAAGTGGATAGGATGGTGAGGGGGTCGGAGTGGGGGGTGTGGGGGGGGGGTGGGGGGGGGGGGGGGCTTCAGCAGCCTGTTCTTTGACGTCCATGTTCACTGTATGCTGTACAGTCGCAGTCCTCTTGCCATCGGCATGTATACATCGGTTACGCGTCCCTTTGAAAACCCACCCCTTGTCCACTTCCTGTAGCAACAGGTTGCCACTCAGCAGGGGGTGACGGGTCAATAGAAGTCAGAGGGTGAGGCTGTCAATAGACCGAGGCGAGGGAGAAGCAGACGTTGACGTGCCGGCGGTGACGGTGTTGTGGTGGCGGGCCCAGTTAATTTGTTCTTCCAAGCCCGTCCTCACCTGGAGCTCTGGTCACTGACACGGATGACAGGAACACTCCAACGTTCCGTTTATTGTCATTGAACTTCAAACCTTCCACTCGCGTGCGCACTCCCCCCCCCCCCCTCTCTCTCTCTCTCTTTCTCTCTCAGACGTAGCAACATCTCCTTGCCCAATGTGTGGCGAAAGCCCAGAAGATGAAAATCATTTTATATTCAACTGCAAAAGATACGATGGATTGCGAAAAAAACTGTACCCTTTTCAATACAGCTGCAGCGCAGAGAAAAGATTTGTTAGGCAGACTGATGGCAGAAAATGAAGATATGATATTTTCACTTGCAAAATATGTATCTGAGGCAGTACTGAGATATACGGAAAACGTCCGTCATCGGTCCAAATACACATTAATCAACTGAAAATTAGTATGGGTTCACTGAGGAAAAAAGCATGGATAAAAAGGAAGAGCTACATTTGGATGGTCAATCTCGACACTGTAATTATTTGATGTATTCGTATTGATATGATGGGTTTTGATGTTGAGGCATGAATAATTATTTCAGGATTTCTATATACTTTAGTATGTGTTTGTATTGATATTATGTTTGTCGATGTTACATGCGTGAATATTTATTATATGATTTATCTGTACTTTTTTTCTGTGTACTGTTCAAACCTTGGAGACGAACGACTGAAAAAAGACACATTACCCCCCTGTCACATGTACTTTAAGCTAATGACAAAGTGCCAAAGTGTCGCAAACCTCTTATTAGTTTATGTTTCAATTCTGGTTTTTGCTTTTGTTTTCCTTTCTGTTCCATTTTTATCTATTTTGCACCATTTTGTTCTGATTAGTGCCTACGGTGTCACCAGAGCTTTTCAGCTAATGACATTAAACATTTCAGTGTTTCAGTGTTTCTCCCCCCCCCCCCCCCCTCTCTCTCTCCTTGTCTCTTCCTCTGTGTGTGTGTGTGTTTGTTCGTCCTGTTGGACACTTGCTGTGTCACGGTTTGTTTTATCAAGTGCGCGCGCAGCTGACAGCGAGGACTGTATACATTGACGTAACCGTTGGGAGACACAGAGAGAGAGTGTGTATGTGTATCATGTTTCTGTGTGTGTCCGTGCGCGCGCGCGCGCGTGTGTGTGTGTGTGTGTGTGAGAGAGAGAGAGAGAGAGGGCGCAGATAGAAGAAAGGGCATTTAAAAAGATTTTTTAAATTCTTTATGGGGTGGCGGGTGGAGGGCTGGGAAAGGGGCTCCAGCTTACCTCCACCCCACCCCACCCCTCTTTCTTTGTTTCTCCTTGTTGTGGCGTCTCACTCGAGCACTTGGTATAGAAAACATTTGAATATCGCATACAAAAAAAACAAAGAAGGAAAAGAGCAGACGAAAAGTCGATTGTGGACATGACAAGACGCCGGGCCTCAGACCAAGCCAGAGTCAACGTTTCAAAGGTTTCCGCGGATTACCTCACACCTGACGAAAATCACGTGCCTCGACTTTGTCACCTTCCACTTCTGTTCGCTCGCAGTGGTTTAAAATTTGATGGATAGCTCACTGACCAGAAAAGCTGAAGCCAACTGGACGCCATACTGAGACTGGTATCCGGCTGTCAGTCCGTTGAGAAGTCGTCTGCTAACTGGTGGTAGTTTTTGAACTGTAACCGTGCATAAAATCGTGTTATGCTTGTCCCCACAACATGCCAAATTGTATGTCTTGAATTATATCTGCCAATGGTTTATTTCCCAAAGTTATTACAGGAAAACAGTGCAGTGACACGTAGCGCAAACTTGCTGTTGAGGCCACAGACGTAGAGACGTCCGTGTGTGGAGGCACACAGATGATGTTCAGCTTAACCAACGCCGCGAACAAGTTAAAGCTTGCCGTGAAGCAGTCGACATCTGAGCGCTCGGCTACACATATGAAATCACCGTTTCGCGCTGTACTGACACGAGTAGCTAAATGGCTGATTGAACACTTCTGCTGGCTTCAGTCAGCAAATGGGCTCAAACAAGGCATGCGCTACCCATCTATTTTTAGCGGTTCGCGCGGCGAGTGCGGTGTCCGGCCAGACTGAGTCAACAACGACCTATCGGCATCACGCCCTTAAGGTCAAAATGAGTGTAGCTTTACGTCTTCCGGCAAAAAGCCGTATGAGACAGTTATTGTTGCTTTAGCTGTGAAAAAGAAAAAAAAGAGATGAGTAAATAATAGAACATATAGGTGGTGTATGTTCTAAATATTACGTATGAAATTTATAAAATGATGGTATGTTTGCTTCGCGGCTGCCGTTAGTGGGGAGGGGGCCGCTAAAATATCTCTATTGAAAATATTTAAAACATGAAATCTCAGGGCCGCCAGTAGCTCGCGCTGGGAGCGATTCCCCTTCGCTTTCAATCATGTCAGCAAAAAAACGTGCACCACTCGTTTTGTGTTCACCTGTGATCAGTCGCGTTCAGTCAGTCGTCGCGGGTGGGGAACTAAAAGCGTAAAGATGCCCGTTCGCTTCCGCTATGTTAGTTGTGTGTCCGTGGGGGTAGAGAGGGGGAGGGGAGGGGTGTGGGGGACAAGTGGCACAGGAGGGGGCGGTGTAGTTGAGTGGTGGACCGTGTAAGTTGAAAGTCCGTGGGGGATTGAAGGGGGAGGGGAGGGGGCGTAAGAGTGGGGGCTGCGGTGACCAGTGTTGCTGTCTGCCCACTGAAGACTGTTCATAATATCGGCGAGATCAATGAGTGGGGTCCATCCCTGCGAGCCACTCCTGACCCTTGTGTCTTGTGTGTATGAAAGTGTTTCTGTCCGACAATTTTTCCTCGTTCCAAAACACGTGTGTTGAGTTCAGTACATGGATCAAAGATGTGTTCAATGTTCATGTTGCGTCCACAGCAGCATTTACTTTGATTGAACTTTAATCTCAGGCTAGTTTCTGATGCGGAAAACCAATGTACTGATATGGAGGGGGATGTTGCGGCACGTATTGTCGCCCCTGCATGTATTGTCGCCGGCGACATTATGTGCAGGTCTTATTGCATGCATTGTCGTCCTTCTGCACATATTGTCGCCGACGACAATTTTCTCTCGTTCGCCGACGAAAATATGTGCAGACCCTTGCTGCACATGTTGTCGCCCTTCTGCAATATATGCCATGACCAAAAAAAGAACTGCCCAGTCGGAGTGCACTTGGCCTAGTGACGCGCGCGTATGATATTGTTATATACTTGTTTGTGTGAGTGTATGCATGCACATGTATTTCGTGTGTGTGTTTGGGAGTACATTCGTGTTTTTGTAAAAGGGGTACGTGGTAGGAGAGGTGGGGGTATGTGTGCTGGTGAATTTGGCGTGTGTGTGTGAGAGTGTGCTTGCATGTTTGCGTGTCTGTGCGTGCGAATCTGTGCACTCGCGTGTGTGTGTGCGTGCGTGTGTGTGTGTATGTGTGACCCACGTTACAGGCCTGTTTATGATTTATCACATCTCCCTCTGTGTGTGTGTGTGTGTGTTGTCTTATCTGCGAGGGCACAAATTTTCAACAACGATACGCTGGGTCATAAAAGTTACGTCACAACTCCTCACACAGCCGGTTCGGTATCTTCAGTCGATCGTCAAGAGTGGATGGGTTGTAAACTGGTCAGGTTTGGCTACTGTCACGGTGGTGTGTGAGTGACAGTGTGTGTGTGTGTGTGTGTGTGTGTGTGTGGTTTAAACAGTATTTTATTTGGAACATGTCACAATACAACACAGATATCGATGAGAGGACAACAAAAAAAAATCTTATATAACGTCCTGTCCTGACACATGTACATACTGAATATGTGACGGATGTCATCATAACTTGAAGTTAAGACGTGAACATACATGAGTTTTGAACCAAACTAAGCTGAGATATAAATAAAGTGAAGAAAATGAATAATAAACGTGTGGTGGAGGAAGAAGTCAATAGAGAGAGAACGAGAAGCATCAACGCTGGGGCACAAGCACAGCAAGACTAAACTTAACTTGGCCGACAAACAAAGCGGCGAAGGCCAACCGTCCGGCGGAAAAAAAAGCAGAAAAAAAAAGCAGGTTGTGTGTGTTTGCGTGTTGGTGGGTGGGTGTACGATCGTGCGCGTGTGTTTTAGAGAGAGAGAGAGAGAGAGAGTACATGAGTGAGTGTGTGTGTGTGTGTGTGTGTGTGTGTTTGCCTGTGTTTGTGCGCGCGCGCACGTGCGTGAGAGAGAGAGAGAGACAGAGACAGAGAGAGAGAGAGAGAGAAAGAGAGTGTGTGTGTGTGTGTGTGTGTGTGTAAGCACGGAGTATTAAATATATGGACTGAACCTACACACAGCTACACAGACACACACACACAAACACACAGAGAATACTCAATGTTGATCCTTCAGTGTGCGTCACCAGTCTTGTAAGTCTATAGTTTTAACGCGACTACGTACAGAATGCGAAGAACGCCTTCGCTAAGAACCCTAACATGTTTCTCTTTGAAGACGGCAGCATCAAAGACAGTCCCCACCCCATGCCGGCATCTGCATCCACAGATGTCTGTCTGAAGAGGGTTTTATGACTGTCTTTGAAGACGGCGGCGTCGACGACGTTGCAACCGCTTGCTTGCAGGTGTCACACAGAATAAGGTCATAGGTCGTTGTACTTTTGGGCAATAAAACTCTTTGCGTTTTCTCACTCGATCCGCGCTGGACAAACGAACATTCATCCAGCCCCGTCAATGCACCGGCGTTCGCACAACACACACACATACGCGCGCGCGCACGGTCATATAAACATACATACATACACACACACACACACACACACACATTCATGCGAGTACACTCAAACACACTCATTTAAACACACACACACACACGCACACACACACACACACACACACACACACACACACACACACACTCTCTCTCTCTCTCTCTCTCTCAATTTTTGAATTCTTATGGTTTTTCATTTGTGTAGGACAATCAGGGGGTTGAAGATATTGCCGGTTTTTTTTAAAAAAAGTGCTTTTGGCAACGAATTATTGATTGCAGGTGGCAAGACTGGCATGATCATATACAAAACAGTGATAGATTTGCACAGTTTAAACTCTTCAAGACATCGCATGTCATCGAACCATACATTAAGTTGGTATTGAACAGATTTATAAAATGTGCATTGACAAAATCTATATTTGGTGTTTCTGATATTGCTACTCATTGTTTTAGATACGGAAATTTAAGGGAATCGGTGTTTACTTGTCGTTTATGTAATCTGGGTAAGGAAGACGAGCTACATTTTGTGTTATGTTGCCCTGCCTTGAGTGACCTCAGACAAAAACTAATCCAACCAAAGTATTATAAAGATCCATCTAACTTTAGATTTAATTTGCTCATGTCGTCAAGACATGAGTCTGCTCTGTGTAACTTGGCCATTTATATATATGAGGCATTGAAGAGATTGAGAATTGTTACGACGTGAATGTTGATGAACATCTGTGTTAGATATTTTTTGGTTGGTTTGTGTTGAAGATGTATAGTGTGTCATGTAAAATCTTATTTATCTTTCTTTAATGTCACCCCCTTCAGTAAGGGGCTTAGGCCTTTATCTGAATAAAAAATCGTTATCGTTATCGTTATCTCTCTCTCTCTCAGTCACATACAGTTACACACATACTCATAGACTCTCTCTCTCTCTCTCTCTCACTCACTCACACACACACACACACACACACCCGCACGCACACGCACACACACACACTGATTCCATGAAAAAGCTACACACTGATTTAAAAAAAAATTATTTTCGATCACCTTTGTATCTAAAAAGCAAAGAGAAAGAGAATGAAACGGGAGCGAGAGACACAGACAGAGAGACAGAAAATCAGAAACAAAGGGACAGGAAAGAAGGGGGTGGACTGCGCAATAAAGTAATCATCCATGAAATATCTTTTCAACATTTTGTATGTTACCATTTACTCATTTCTTGTGGTCTTTCCTCATATCGTTTTTTTCCTGTTTGAGGGGTGGATGGAAAAAAAAAAAGCAGTTGCTTGCCTATTCTATTCCCCTTAGAAATAAAATGCATCTTCATTTTCATTCTTCTCTCTCTCTCTCTCTCTCTCTCTCTCTCTCTCTCTCTCTCTCTCTCTCTCTCTCTCTCTTCTATTCTATCTATCTCTTTTTTTCTCTCTCTTTCATTATAACATTTATCGCAGTGATCATCATAATACTATCATCATTTCTACATTGAATTGTTTACTCTAAAAACTGGCGACAGTATGTGCAGTGAGGGCTGCCCGTCAGTATTGTCGCCGGCGACAATCCCTGCAGGGGCGACACATGCAGCAGGGGACACTAAGGCAGAGACCGCCCCTGGCACGGGACGGATCCCATGTGTTTCGTGGCGTTCGGATGTAAATCTTTCCCCATCCATTACGGACTGTACGTCCGATCTTGGCTTTTGCCTCTAACCTGCAGGAGAGGCCAATATCAACGACACTGGAGGTTAGGTCAAGGCCCACCTCCTTCGCGGCTCTTTCCACGGTGTCATTTCCGGGAATTCTCCAATGGGATGGGATCCAAACCATAGACATAATTATATAGTATGTAAATAAAAATCTCAGTGATCCAAACCAGCAACAGCTTGGTGCCCTTTATTATATTATATTACATTATATTATATTATGTAATATCACATTATATTATATTATAGGATATTATATTATATTATACCATATATTTATATTAATCAGAGTAAATATAAAGAAAATGTTAACAGGAATATTTTACATGTAAACTTGAGAGAAAAAGAGAAATTTACAAAACAGAAAAAGAAAATTTTAATAATGGTAGAAAGGAAAAATGTGAAATGGATATGATAATTAGCGATGGGAAATAGAGAAAAAAGAACAACGACCAAAAAAAAAAAAAAAAAAAAAAAAAAAAAAAGTACGCCATTGGTCAGTTCCATACGACACACAGCAGCGGGTTACGACCATACTAGGCTCTTCCGTCCGAGCAATGCAACTGGCTCTGGGGCCGTGTTCATGGGGACTGACTTGTGAACATCGGGCGTAAAGCAAAACGTCTGGACTTTGAACGTCAAAACGTTTGCCACAGCAAAGTCAGTATTCGTGGGGCGGGCGTGAAGGTCTGACAACGAACGACTGGTCTTCTCACAATTTGTTCTTGGCAACGCCTTCGTTTTTATTTAGAAAGGGATTTTCCCGATAAGTTACCAAATGCGCATGCTTGTAAGCTGCTGCACGGAGTGAAATTTACGCTTGGTTTGTTCAGCCTGGAGTTCATTGGGTTGTTGTGTCCGGAGGGCATCACTAACACGTATGATCGTGCGGCATGCACGTGGTTGTTGTGTTTTGAAGCGCGCGCGTGCGCGTGTGTGTATATGTGTGTGTGTGTGTGTGTGTGTGTTTATGTATCATAGTTTTTTTGTGTGTATTTTAATGAAAGGCATAATAGAAATATACTTTTATTATTATTATCATTATTATTATTATTATTATTATTATCATTATTATTATTACTATTAATTTCATCAATTCTATTATTATTATTATCTTTATTATTATCATCATTATACACCTCTGGGAGGTGCATTCCAGTTGACTTAAGTACTTAACAAAAATAAACGCGCCGTTTGTCTTACAAAGTCTGGGCGAACGGGGTGTAGTCCTTCTGACCTTAAGGGCGTAAAGCCGATAGGTCGTTAAACTCCACTCTAAATTCCAGCCCTTTTAATCTGCGTGTCGACTCGGACTTCGCCAGAGTTTTCCGCCATGAATACCCACTTTCGATGAATTGTCTCGGACAACACGGTTAGTCCGGACGTTTCCGTTTACACCCACCCCATGAATACGACCCCCTGGGGCCGAGGATGAAGACGAGGAGCGCTCCACCCGACCCAGCGACAGGTAAAGGAGAGCAACCACACGCACAGTGCAGACCGAAAGGTGCCAAGAAGCGCAGGGGTGTCGAGAGGGAGGGTTAGGGATGGGGGGGGAGGGGTGTATAGGGGGGAGGGAGGGGGGCAAACGGGAGCCAAGCCGCACCAAACCACCGGCAGCACGGGGGCGCACCCACCAACCTCACGGGACTGTCGCTGTCCAAAAATCAGGTGAGAAGATTTCTCTTCTCTTCTTCTGCAGTGGTCAAAGCGGAAGGTCCAGTTCGTGGCTGTGGTCTTTCTCCGTGAAGGGAAGGTGCTGGCGTTGGGTCCAGTGGTGTGAGCGACAATAATGTTGAGTTTAATGACCTATCGGCAGTAAGCCCTTATGGTCAAGTTGTTCTGGACATATGTCCGGCAGTAGTCGTTCAGTGGTTAAAGATGTTCAATGCTGTGGTCCGTTTGGTATCGGAGGTGTAGTCGGAAGGGAATCGTTGTCCTGGTGGGTGTCGCAGTTGTTTGATGCTTAGTCGGCCGGGTATCGTTCTCGGCTGCAGACTGATATTTTCTTGGTGGTAGTTTTAATGCATTGTGAGATGATGTTTTTCTCATTGTTGGTCAAACGTTGTCTCGGCTGTAGTCTTTCTTGCCGCAGCTGTTTAGTTGTATCTGAATTCGTGGTGACCAAGGCCGTCTTCAGGACCACTGGGCAGCCAGTTCTCATGCTCTGTCGACGACCCACACGTCCCACGACGGCAGTCCACCACCAACAAAAGGAGCGACAAAGTCCCCCTCCCCCCGGCCCCCCCCTCCCTCATCTCCCCCGCTCCCCCTCCGCAGCCGTCCTTTTGGCGGTGTTTGCGAACCTAGCGCCAGACCACGGGGGAATGGCAACTCGGAACCGTCGACACCCAATGCAGTGGCTGCCATACACGAAGTGAGACACGCAGGCCGCCGACGCTGACGAGGAGGGAAAGTCGGCACTGCCTGAGACTATCCACACGTCCAAGTTCGTAGACAACTATGGGGCGGCTTTGGAAACTTTGGCGGTCCTAACGCCGGCGTGCCCACCAACCGGCTTAAGCAGGAGTCTTTGCCGCAGTCTCCACCACCACCACCCGCTGTCCAGTCCCTCAGCCGGGCGGAGCGGGTTTCTACCGTCAACGATACAGAGTTTGAAAACAAGGGAGAGAGATTCAGTTTCAGTAGCTCAAGGAGGCGTCACTGCGTTCGGACAAATCCATATAGGCTACACCACATCTGCCAAGCAGACGCCTGACCAGCAGCGTAACCCAACGCGCTTAGTCAGGCATTGAGGAAAAAAAAAAGTAAATAAATAATAGATAAATACATAAAAAAGAACAACTACTACTAATAATATGTATAAGGCGCAAAAACATGATGAAGTAAACTATAAGCGTACACAAAAAACATAAAATAAAATGAAATAGATAAAAAAACAACAACAAACAACAACAACAACAACAACAAAAAACAAGGGAGAGAGGCGTTGGTAACATTGACCGGTCCCAAACAGCTACCTAGACGACAGCAAAACAGGGTATGTTGGCCGCACTCGCCTCTTTTACCTCTCTCCCGCGTCTTGTCTCCCAATCAAAAGCCTTTGAAATATCAAAATATACAACTTGGGTTTATCTTACTTCAAAGCTGACATGGAACATTCACTTTGATTACATCAAAAGTATCAATTTTATGAAAGTTATGAGCCGCTTACCCTGGGGAATGGATACAAAAACATTGATTCATCTTGGCATGGCCCTTGTAAGATCTAAGATAGCCTATGCACAAGAAATATTTTTCACTGCACCTAAATATCTATTACAAAAGATTCAAAGTGTAGACTGTAAGGCTATCAAAATTGCCCTCGGAGTGCCCTCTCATGCATCCAGTCAGGAAACATACAAAACAGCCGGAATTCTTCCCTAAAATGAACATCGTGAGTCAGCAACAGCAAAATTCGCTGTGAGATACACTTCAATGATAAAAAATTTCATTGCTGATGAACTGACAGTAAGATCTGACATTGATTTTCCTAAAAGAGCTAAAGCCATTTCATCACAAGAAACAGTTGCAACTTACGTTTCAAATTTGTTAAAAGAATCTGATGTTAACATGGAAGAGTTACCTGCAAAACCACATCATTCTCCTGTTCCTTTTTGGGAAATGTTGAAAGCAGATTTTGATATCACTTATTCTGAAACAAAAAAGGAGGAAAACATCAATATCACAAGTGCTGCCAGAATTCATATCGCAGAAAGATATCAGAATCATCTCCATATATTTACAGATGGATCTGTTCTTGACGACAAAAATGCTGGTGCGACGTTATATATTCCTGCCTTTAAAGTTGAAAAATCTTACTTTATTGGAAAACATCTTTCCATATTCACAGCTGAGCTAATTGCTGTTATACAAGCTCTGAACTACTTAGTGAGCCACCAAATAGTTGGGTTTTTTTTTCGAAAAGAGCATTCTTTGTTGATTCCAAATCAGTACATTATGCTCTAGAATTATTTAGCATTGAAACAAGACCTGACTTAATTATTGAGGCAAATCATTTGGTACATTGTTTGAAGATTAAAGGGACTGAGGTATGTTTTTGTTGGGTGCCTTCTCATGTGGGCATTCTTGGCAATGAAACTGCTGATAAAGCAGCTAAAAGAGGAGCACAAGATTCAGAAAAATCGACAAAAATACATGTCCGTCTTTCCGTAAAAGAGGCATACACTTTGTTAGAAAAATCAGCATGGGGTCGATTTCATAACCGATGGAAGGAAAAGTTTTTAAAAAATAAAGGAACATTATTCCCCGAGAATATTATTAAAGAAAAGCTACCGAATCTATCAGCTTGCTATACAAGATTAATAAGCTCTACTTTCTTCCGTATAAAACTTGATGCGCTGAAGACAAAGTATAGTAAAGATGTTACATGCATCTGTGGTAAGCAGTACAGCTTGCATCATTGTTTGTTTCACTGTCAGCAGATACGTTCCTTCTTTTCCAATTATTTCAAAGAGAATAATTATTCTGCAGATGATTTTTGTAAAGTTATTTCCGACGAGGTTCTTATGGTCGAACTTTCACAGGCATTAGTTCATAGCCCTATTTTTACATTCCTTTGATGTACTTCAGAATTGTGTTAATGGTGTCATCATTATTATTATTGAATTGTTACTGTTAAATGTAATTGCATGTTACTTATGCATTTTTTGATAGTTTTCTAGTTTTATACCTTTTCTGTTTTCCTCTTCCCTGCCCTATATATGTATATAATATAACACACACACACACACACACACACACACACACACACACACACACACACACACACACATATATATATATATATATATATGTGTGTGTGTGTGTGTGTGTGTGTGCTGTAGAAGGAAGGAAGCAAGCACGCGAACAAAAGAAGCGAGACAAGCAGATGAACGAGAGGAACAGACAAGACAAGACAAGACAAGACAAGACAAGACAAGACAAATCGAGGTGAGATAAAAAGTCTTATCATGAGTTTGATAGTTAAGGACTGGTGCGGTTTTTTTTTGTTTTTTTTTCACTTTTTCACCCAGTTGTCTATATTACAGGATAATAAATGGAAAAGGCGTGAATATGCTGGTACTAGTAAATGATGACAACAACCACCACCTGGCGCTGTAGTGTAGCGACGCGCTCTCCCTGGGGAGAGCAGCCCGAATTTCACACTGAGAAATCTGTTGTGATAAAAAGAAATACAAATACAAATACCGACGGATAGATGGATAGATCTTGACAGACAAATTAATAACACAAGCCTCATTTTCTTGGATTATATTTCCGGCATCATCTAGGAAAACTGCACAGGCAGGAGACAGCTCTTATAGCTTGATGTCAGTGCATATGCTCTCACTGTGTGTGTGTGTGTGTGTGTGTGTGTGTGTGTGTGTGTGTGTCTGTGTCTGTGTTTCCTTATGAAACTGAGTAGTCTACTCTGCAGTGAGCTGTACAGCACTTCAAAAATCGATGTGACTGTTATATTCATATTGAGAATACGCGTACTGAATTTTACACTGCTGTTCCTCTCGTGCCATTCACTGGAAAATCAACAGCGCGATCAGTCGTGCAACCATTTCTTTCACTCCCTGGCAGAAGCAAGATAACTCGTACTACAAATAATATAGTAACTGGTCTCCCTTGAACCGTTCCCAACAGCGTAGCTTGCTAAAACTAAGCATTAATTTATTGAGATAACGACGTAAAACGTTAATGAAAGGGGTAAACAAACAAACAGACAGTAAAAAACAAAAACAACAACAAAAAAACCAAAAAAAGGGGGAAAAAAGGGAGAAACGTCGTCGTGGAAAAGACTGATTCAGCGACGAAGATAATGAGTTTTCGTCGTGTGACTGTCGATTCATACGGAGTGACGAAGTTGTGCAAAGGAGTATTTTCTAAGATTAAACGGGAATACTCAACGCTGACTGCAAAACGCTTGAAAGTCTAATAATCATGTGTTTATTGCCTCGGTATACACTCCCCCTCTACACACACACACACACACACACACACACACTGACACACACATGGAGTTTCAAGGTGTCAGAGCGCCGTGCGAACTGAACAGATTCATGTCGCTACACATCGGCTGTAAACACACACACACACACACACACACGCACACATACACACACACTGACACACACATGGAGTTTCAAGGTGTCAGAGCGCCGTGCGAACTGAACAGATTCATGTCGCTACACATCGGTTGTAAACACACACACACACACACACACACACACGCACACACACACACACACTGACACACACATGGAGTTTCAAGGTGTCAGAGCGCCGTGCGAACTGAACAGATTCATGTCGCTACACATCGGTTGTAAACACACACACACACACACACACACACACACACACACACACACACACACGCACACACACACACACACTGACACACACATGGAGTTTCAAGGTGTCAGAGCGCCGTGCGAACTGAACAGATTCATGTCGCTACACATCGGCTGTAAACACACACACACACACACACACACACACACACACACATACACACACACACACACACACACACACACACACACACACAAGGGAGGATGCACTTCGGGAGGGTTCAGACTTTGAGTCAACTGATGTCAACGTGGTCGATGCATCGATATTTGTCTGGTCCTTGGATGCGTACCGCTGAGCTGAAAAATATTTTCATGTCACTGTGGAAAGCCTCAGCCAACTTCCTTGTCTTCAACTTTGAGCCGACCTGCCGTTGTGCTCTCAGTCAACGGCGCCTGGTGGGTACAGGGTGGAGATTTTTCCGATCTCCAAGGTCAACATATGTGTAGACATGTTTGTGCCTGAACCCCCTTCGTGTCAGTGTATACGCAAACAGAAGATCAAATACGCACGTTAAAGATCCTGTAATCCATGTCAGTGTTCTGTGGCTTATGGAAACAAGAAAATCCAGCATTCACACCCCTGAAAACGGTGTATGGCTGCCTACATGGCGGTGATTAAAAAAACAACAAACAAAAACAAACGAAAACGGTCATACACGTAAAGCCCACTCGTGTACATATGAGGGAACGTGGGAGTTGGAGGCCACGAAGGAATACTGAAGATGAAGAAGAAGTACTCTCACTCACCCTGCCTGTTGCCCCGCCTGGAGACACCGATAAGAGCTTCCCATAACCAACCATCCATGTCGATCCTGTGCCAGTCGCTCCAGCAGATACAGTATGTCTTCAGTCGGATATGCTTTCTGCAGGTCGCGGTCGCCCTCTTTTCCCTTTCCTGCCTTACATGCCATCATGTGCGCGTACACCAACTTTATTTTCGCGAGAAACGTGATGGCGCCGTTACTGGAAACAAGCTACTGCTATCGAAAACATGTTGAATGTCATTTGCTTGGTGGAAAATAAAAGAACAGAAAGACACAATGTTGGATGATTAGACAGGCCCCATATGTACCGAGACTCAACATCGATTCAACATCGTTGTCGACACTGTTTGCCTAACACATAGAGAATATAGTGATATATATATATATATATATATATATATATATATATATATATATATATATATATATATATATTCACGTACGTGCGCGCGCGTGTGTGTATATATTGTAGATGGAGTGCTATGACTTTGTCGACATCACTACTGACCCCCCACTGATGTAAAACTGGGCCTAAATTTAGACCAGTGCCTGACCCTCAGTCGGTCACGCACATATCACTGCACGCAAAACCATATCTTCTGTACTTCTTCGGTCATTTCACATCAGTCTTATGGTAATTGTTTTTTGCTTGATTTAACAAAAAAATTCAAGTCACGGTGATCATCGCTCTGCGTATTCTGAACGATGGAATTCGAGGTGCTATCAGTTTTATGGCTGGATCGGCGTCGGTCAACACGCGCTTTAGATCTCAGCGGTCAACACGTCATGGGTCAAGTGGCATGTAAAGGGAGCCAACCACATGATAACGCGCAATTAATTCTTTTTGGGTGGCTGAAAAACATGATCATTGCCAGGGACTCGTTACTGGATTAGAGACCGTTAGCGACGGGCGCAATAGCCGAGTGGTTAAAGCGTTGGACTTTCAATCTGAGGGTCCCGGGTTCGAATCTCGGTGACGGCGCCTGGTGGGTAAAGGGTTGAGATTTTTCCGATCTCCCAGGTCAACATATGTGCAGATCTGCTTAGTGCCTGAACCCCATTCGTGTGTATACGCAAGCAGAAGATCAAATACGCACGTTAAAGATCCTGTAATCCATGTCAGCGTTCGGTGGGTTATGGAAACATGAACATACCCAGCATGCACACCCCCGAAAGCGGAGTATGGCTGCCTACATGGCGGTGTAAAAACGGTCATACATGTCAAAGCCCACTCGTATACAAACGAGTGAACGTGGGAGTTGCAGCCCACGAACGCAGAAGAAGAAGATACGTGTGAAGACCACCAAAGATTTGGGTGTACCAGATGTCTGACCAATGCAAAAACTCAACGCGCTAGTCATGTCTGAATTTGTGAGGAGGTAATTGTAGTGCTTATCTGCTTTGGCTGTAGGCCGTGTTTTTGTGAACGCAACTTTTTTTCGTTCTCCTTTATTTATTTATTTTTCATTATATACATATATAAAAGAGACAAGGATCGGTAACAGAACTGTAAGCGATTGTAAACCCCGTTGGTTAAACATACATTTATCATTGAAAATACAAACATTACATAAAACCTGAAAACTGATAACTGTGACGCGTTCTGACACGGCCGTTCAACACCTGTGTCCCACAATGCACTGCCCACGGCGACCCGGACGTGAGGATCAACTTCTGTGTGTAAGTCACTGGAGAAAAAACAGCACCCCCCCCCCCCTGCCCCCCCTCCCCCAAAAAAACAACAACAACAAAAAACAACAACAACAACAAAAAACAAAAAAGCAAAACAAAACAAAACAAAAAACAACAACAAAAAACACCACCACCACAACGACAAAACACACACACAAAAAAAAAAAAAAAAAAAAAAAAAACAAACAAAAAAACCCAACAACAAGAAACAAACGAAAGTGTTGAGTTGTTATCGAGCTGTTGAACAGTGTTGTTGTTGTCGCGAATATTTCTGCATGTAAATACTTTCCCAGTATACCTGTCTTTTCCGACAGTGGACTATTAGCATTTAGCATTTGTGGATCAACGTAGCACGTGTGTGCGTGCGTGTGTGCGTGGAGGGTGGGGCCTGGGAATGTATGCATATATGTGGAACGGTTAGATCTGTGCATATATGAGACTGCAGATTGGTTCATTTATGTTATGTGTGTGTGTGTGTGTGTGTGTGTGTGTGTGTGTGTGTGTGTGTGTGTGTGTGTGTGCGTTCGCGCGCACGTGTGTGTGGGTGTCCAGAAGTTCTTTGAAAACGGCCCATTTCATTAGTATTTCATTTCAATTATTTGTCATCTGTGTGTCTCTCACCGTCATTCCTTTTTTTTTTTTTTTTTAAATGTATCCATTCATTATATCTATTTATTCTATTTAATCGTTGTTCAGTGTCTAATGAATGTGTAAATTTAGTAGGCTCACAAGACATGAGTAGCGCATTCGGTCTATGCATAGGTCAGGCATCTGATTCTCCATGCCCATTATTAGTTTTGTTGTTTTCAATTAAAAGAAAAAAAATTATCTGCAGATATTGTGCAGCGTATATGGATCAGTCCGTATGCTTTGAAACCTTGAATCTGACACTGAAACCACTAAACACGCTCTAACCTTGCTCAGATAAAAACCTGAAAAAACAACAACCCCCCTCTCCCTCTTCCCCAGGAACTTCCAATGTTTAAGCGGTTTCCTTTAACTCTCTCCATACGAACGGCGAAAGAGACGACGTTAACAGCGTTTCACCCCAATTACCACCATCAAAATATTGCAAGCGGAAGGTTCTTATGCTGAAGAGGTGAATGTTGACAAAGAATACCACAATTCTGACGACGGAAGCTAAAGGTTGGGTCATTGAGACACCTACTGGACATCCGAGGGGTCTGTGTAGATGAGAAGAGAGGACTGGCCGTACTGAGTGAGTTAAAAGTGCAACACTGGCACACATCATTCACACACCCACTCCTTGTTTCCCGTCCCCCCTCCGCCACGGCCCGCCACTCCCCGCTCAAGGGAAACAACCCTGTTTTCAACTTAGAGAGTTAACGTCATGTAGCAACATCGATGATGACAGCACACCAAAATGGCACTGTCCAACCTTATGACTCATCATTGTATTTGGCAGGTTTGTTCTCGCTGACGTTGTCATTTCTTAATTGTTTTCATTCATTTTTTCTGCTTTATACGTTTTTCCACATCAGGCTGCCGAACTTCCATGGTACGATCGGTAAGTTATGCCATTGAGTTCAAACGGTACATCGCATTCGGTGTGTCGTTCTGTTTCCTCAGGCCTATCAGTTTGGGAAGTTCAGATTATAGATCTGGCGAAATAAACCCACCGTGCACAGCTGAGTGTTTCTTTCATTTTAGCTTTACGTTTCCTTCGGTTACCCATGTTGTGTTATTTGCGATAGGATTATTATATCAACGCTATGATTAGTTGGAAAAAAACCTGTCCTCAGTACTCATTGGTTTGGTTGAATTAGATCTAGATCTAGGTTCTCAGTCTCTTCTCAAGGCAGATGGTAGTTATCGCACAGAGTAAATCAGTTGGTTTAGATCTTTAGATTTATGGACAGTCCAGTGACGCAGACTTTCCTGTATTGACGTGACGCTTATCGTTGATAACAGTTCTGACTCATCCAGCACCCCCCTTGAGGCGCGAAACAGCTGAGCAGTTGAAGAGTTGGACTCCAGACTTGGCGTCACGGGTTCGAATCCAGGTCGCGAAGCCTGGTGGGTGGAGGGTGGAAAACAAATCTTCTAAGTTTATATATATATAGACCTGCTAGTGCTTGAACACCCTTTTATGTGTGTGCGCATTCAGATTGAAGACGCACGTTAAAAATCCCCCAATCCATGTCAGCTTTTGGTGGGTTGTGGAAGCGAGAACATTTCCAGCATCTGAATGCCTGAAAACGACTATGGTAGCGTACATGGAGGGTAAAAACAGTAATACACATAAATATTCACACGTACATGGGAACACATGGGAGTTGCAGCCCATGAATACAAAATAAGTAGAAACTGTTACCCAGCGAACAGTTTTAGAAAGGCAAGCCACAGACAACACACGATTGGTAGAAAAACAGTTATTTGGATTACATGATTCGACTTTCACTAAGTTTCAGTCCTCACTTCTCTTTCCCGCCCCCATTCCCCAGCTCTAATCTTAGATCGGAGTGTGTGTGTGTGTGTGTATGTGTGTGTGTGGTTCTACAATTATGTGTGTGCGTTGCATGCTCGTACACGTGAACGCGCGTGTGTATGTCTGTGTGTTTGTATGTGTATGTATGCATGCATGTGACTTGTTATCAGAACCTGGCTCCATGATTCTATTACACTGAGCATACCAGTCAGTCAGTAAAATGTCAGTTTTCACCATTAAATGTTTTCGCTCATCCTAAAATCCACCCCTTTCTATTTTTATGTCTCTCTGTCTTCTTGCCATTTCACTCATTTCTTTCCAAGCTGATATTTGCAGAGTTATTAGAACTGTTCTAAAATTGGTCGATCAAGTCTTATTTGTGCTTTTATGATTACTCTCATAACGTTCGCATACTGGTCACGCGGTTCAGTCCCATAAACAATCCTCTGGACACAAAAGGGCGAGTTTATGACAGTTAAGATAACAGTTTTATGAAGAGCACATTCCTTTGTGAGGGTGAGAGAGGGGGCTTGACAGGCTGGTATTCAGTAATGATTGTCACTGACCAGAGACTTGTACGCTCAATATAAATGTTGAGACGTTAGTCAGAGAAAGACCATAAAGTGAAGAAGCGGTGTGCCCTCAGACGAGTCACACCTGACCAGCTACACGAATAAATCCTATCTCAGGTGAAGGTTTTGGTTCCCCGAACAGTGGTGTGTGAAATGATGACTGAACAGCTGTGAAGGGACAGTGTGTTTGGATGCCAGAGAGGGAGCAAATGTCCCAGCCGGAGGTACGAAGACGAGAACGAGTTTGAAACGTGGGTTCGGAAAAAAAAGAAAGAAGGAAAGAAGAAAAATAGAGAGAGAAAGAGAGATTTAGGCATTGATACTGAAATCATCCAGACTGAACGATAGCTGTGAGCCTTTCCTTCTGATCCGTGCCACAAGGCAGTGATACCTATGAATTGTGTTCAAATCCACCTCGACTCATTTGAACGGAACAACCGAAAAACGCGCACCCAGTTTGGGGATTTGGGCGAAGACACGTCACGTATCCAAAGCACAAATGACGGTCGCGGTAGCCGAGATGTTCAAGTCATGGACCACCTTTTCATCCTCTGTTCCAGACATCCATGGTCATCGTTTTGACCACTACTGATGTTTGGAAGCTACACGGGTCCGAAGATAGCTGGACAGAGGGCCCCTGGTTTGGGCTGGTGGGCCTGTCTGTTGCATTCTGTTCTATTCATTCTTGATTGTGTTGTTTTTGTTTTATTGGTCCCAACCGATTTCAGTGTTATGTGTGAACTTCGGGTTGCTTTCCACACAGAGAGCGCGTCGCGCCCTTTTTCTTTTCTTTTTTTTTGTCATGTCAGCAATTGTATTTGTAACACTACCAAAGTGGATTTTTTCTGCAGAATGTTTAAGGGATGACTCTTTTGTTGCAGTGGGTTCTTTCATGTGTGCTAAGTGCATGCTGCACACGGGACCTCGGTTTATCGTCCCATCGGAATGACCAGAACCCAATACAAGGTCTTGTGCAGAGGGTATGTGCAGGGGTGGAGGTGTGCAGGGGGTGAAGTGTGCAGGGGTGAGGTGTGCAGGGGGTGAGGTGTGCAGGGGTGAGGAGTGCAGGGGTGGAGGTGTGCAGGGGTGGAGGTGTGCAGGGGGGAGGTGTGCAGGGGGGTGTGTGTGCAGGGGGTGTGGTGTGCAGGGGTGGGGGTGTGCAGGGGTGCAGGGGGTGTGGTGTGCAGGGGTGCAGGGGGTGAGGTGTGCAGGGGTGGGGGTGTGGTGTGCAGGGGTGCAGGGGGTGTGGTGTGCAGGGGTGCAGGGGGTGAGGTGTGCAGGGGGTGAGTGTGCAGGGGTGCAGGGGGTGTGGTGTGCAGGGATGCAGGGATGAAGTGTGCGGGGGAGTGAGGTGTGCAGGGCGTGTGGTGTGCAGGGGTGAAGTGTGCAGGGGATGAGGTGTGCAGGGGTGAAGTGTGCAGGGGATGAGGTGTGCAGGGGTGCAGGGGGTGTGGTGTGCAGGGGTGGAGGTGTGCAGGTGTGTAGGGAGTGAGGTGTGCAGGGGATGAGGTGTGCAGGGGGTGAGGTGTGCAGGGGGTGAGGTGTGCAGGGGGTGAGGTGTGCAGGTGTGTAGGGAGTGAGGTGTGCAGGGGTGGAGGTGTGCAGGGGTGAAGTGTGCAGGGGGTGAGGTGTGCAGGGGGTGTGGTGTGCAGGGGTGAAGGTGTGCAGGGGATGAGGTGTGCAGGTGTGTAGGGAGTGAGGTGTGCAGGGGTGGAGGTGTGCAGGGGTGAAGTGTGCAGGGGATGAGGTGTGCAGGGGTGCAGGTGTGCAGGGAGTGTGGTGTGCAGGGGTGGAGGTGTGCAGAGGGGAGGTGTGCAGGGAGTGAGGAGTGCAGGGGGCGAGGTGTGCAGGGGGTGAGGAGTGCAGGGGGGGAGGTGTGCAGGGAGTGAGGAGTGCAGGGGGGAAGGTGTGCAGGGAGTGAGGAGTGCAGGGGGAAGGTGTGCAGGGAGTGAGGAGTGCAGGGGGGGAGGTGTGCAGGGAGTGAGGAGTGCAGGGGGGAAGGTGTGCAGGGAGTGAGGAGTGCAGGGGGAAGGTGTGCAGGGAGTGAGGAGTGCAGGGGGGAAGGTGTGCAGGGAGTGAGGAGTGCAGGGGGGAAGGTGTGCAAGGGGTGAGGAGTGCAGGGGGGGGAGGTGTACAGGGAGTGAGGAGTGCAGGGGGGAAGGTGTGCAGGTGGGGGGGGGGAGGTGTGCAGAGGGTGAGATGTGCAGGGTGTGAGGAGTGCAGGGGGTGATGTGTGCAGAGGGGAGGTGTGCCGTGGGTGAGGTGTGCAGGGTGTGAGGAGTGCAGGGTGTGATGTGTGCAGAGGGGAGGTGTGCCGTGGGTGAGGTGTGCAGGGTGTGAGGAGTGCAGGGGGTGAGGTGTGCAGAGGGGAGGTGTGCAGAGGGGAGGTGTGCAGAGGGGAGGTGTGCAGGGAGTGAGGTGTGCAGAGGGGAGGTGTGCAGAGGGGAGGTGTGCAGGGAGTGAGGTGTGCAGGGGGTGAGGTGTGCAGGGGGTGAGGTGTGCAGAGGGGAGGTGTGCAGGGGGTGAGGTGTGGAGGTGTGGGGTGAGGAGTACAGGGGTGAGGTGTGCAGAGGGGAGGTGTGCAGGGGGTGAGGAGTGCAGGGGGGGAGGTGTGCAGGGGGGAAGGTGTGCAGGGAGTGAGGAGTGCAGGGGGGAAGGTGTGCAGGGGGTGAGGTGTGCAGAGGGGAGGTGTGCAGGGGGTGAGGAGTGCAGGGGGGGAGGTGTGCAGGGGGGAAGTTGTGCAGGGAGTGAGGAGTGCAGGGGGGAAGGTGTGCAGGGGGTGAGGAGTGCAGGGGGGAGGTGTGCAGTTGGTGAGGTGTGCAGGTGGGGGGGGGAGGTGTGCAGAGGGTGAGATGTGCAGGGTGTGATGAATGCAGGGGGTGAGGTGTGCAGAGGGGGTGTGTGCAGGGAGTGAGGAGTGCAGGGGAGAAGGTGTGCAGGGAGTGAGGAGTGCAGGGGGGAAGGTGTGCAGGGGGGGGAGGAGTGCAGGGGGGGAGGTGTGCAGGGGGGAAGGTGTGCAGGGAGTGAGGAGTGCAGGGGGGAGGTGTGCAGGGGGGGAGGAGTGCAGGTGGGTGGGGGAGGTGTGCAGAGGGTGAGATGTGCAGGGTGTGATGAATGCAGGGGGTGAGGTGTGCAGGGGGTGAGGTGTGCAGGGTGTGAGGAGTGCAGGGGGTGAGGTGTGCAGAGGGGAGGTGTGCCGTGGGTGAGGTGTGCAGAGGGGAGGTGTGCAGGGGGTGAGGTGTGCAGAGGGGAGGTGTGCAGGGGGTGAGGTGTGCAGGGGGTGAGGTGTGCAGAGGGGAGGTGTGCAGAGGGGAGGTGTGCAGGGGGTGAGGTGTGCAGGGTGTGAGGAGTGCAGGGGGTGAGGTGTGCAGAGGGGAGGTGTGCCGTGGGTGAGGTGTGCAGAGGGGAGGTGTGCAGGGGGTGAGGTGTGCATGGGGTGAGGTGTGCAGGGGGTGAGGTGTGCAGAGGGGAGGTGTGCAGGGGGTGAGGTGTGCAGAGGGGAGGTGTGCAGAGGGGAGGTGTGCAGGGGGTGAGGTGTGCAGAGGGGAGGTGTGCCGTGGGTGAGGTGTGCAGGGTGTGAGGAGAGGAGGTGTGCAGGGGGTGAGGTGTGCAGAGGGGGTTTGTGCAGGGGGTGAGGAGTGCAGGGGGTGATGTGTGCAGAGGGGAGGTGTGCCGTGGGTGAGGTGTGCAGGGGGTGAGGTGTGGGGTGAGGAGTGCAGGGGGTGAGGTGTGCAGAGAGGAGGTGTGCAGGGGGTGAGGTGTGGAGGTGTGGGGTGAGGAGTGCAGGGGGTGAGGTGTGCAGAGGGGAGGTGTTCAGGGGTGACGTGTGCAGGGGTGAAGGTGTGGGGTGAGGTGTGCAGGGGGGAGGTGTGCAGGGAGTGAGGAGTGCAGGGGGTGGGGTGTGCAGGGATGGAGGTGTGGGGTGAGGTGTGCAGGGGGGAGGTGTGCAGGGAGTGAGGTGTGTAGGGGGGGAGGTTTGGGGTGAGGTGTGCAGGGTTAAGGTGTGCAGGGGGGGAAGTGTGAGGTGAGGTGTGCAGGGGTGTGGGGGGTGCGGTGTGCAGGGGAGAGGTGTGGGGTGACGTGTGCATGGGTGGAGGTGTGGGGTGAGGTGTGCACGGAGTGAGGTGTGCAGGGTGGAGGTGTGGGGTGAGGTGTGAAGGGGTGGAGGTGTGGGGTGAGGTGTGCAGGGGGGGTGTGTGTGTGCAGGGAGTGAGGTGTGCAGGAGGGGAAGTGTGGGGTGAGGTGTGCAGGGAAAGAGGTGTGCAGGTGTGCAGGGAGGAGGTGTGCAGGGGGGGAGGGGGTGTGTGTGGGGTGAGTGTGCAGGGGTGGAGGTGTGGGGTGAGGTGTGCAGGGGTGGAGGTGTGGGGTGAGGTGTGCAGGGAAGGAGGTGTGAAGGGGTGGAGGTGTGGGGGGAGGTGTGCAGGGGGGAGGTGTGGGGGGAGGTGTGCAGGGGGGAGGTTTGGGGTGAGGTGTGCAGGGAAAGAGGTGTGAAGGGGTGGAGGTGTGGGGTGAGGTGTGCAGGGAAAGAGGTGTGAAGGGGTGGAGGTGTGGGGTGAGGTGTGCAGGGAGAGAGGTGTGGGGTGAGGTGTGCAGGGGGGAGGTGTGGGGTGAGGTGTGGGGTGAGGTGTGCAGGGAGAGAGGTGTGGGGTGAGGTGTGCAGGGGGGGAGGTGTGGGGTGAGGTATGCAGGGGGGGAGGTGTGGGGTGAGGTATGCAGGGGGGGAGGTGTGCAGGGAAAGAGGTGTGCAGGGAAAGAGGTGTGCAGGGGGGGAGGTGTGGTGTGAGGTGTGCACGGGGGAGGTGTGCAGGGGGGAGTTGTGGGGTGAGGTGTGCAGGGGAGGTGTGGGGTGAGGTGTGCAGGGAAAGAGGTGTGCAGGGGGGGAGGTGTGGGGTGAGGTGTGCATGGGGGAGGTGTGGGGTGAGGTGTGCAGGGGGGGAGGTGTGGGGTGAGGTATGCAGGGGGGAGGTGTTGGGCGAGGTGTGCAGGGTAAGAGGTTTGCAGGGGGGAGGTGTGGGGTGAGGAGTGCAGGGGGAGAGGTGTGCAGGGGTGGAGGTGTGGGGTGAGGTGTGCAGGGAAAGAGGTGTGCAGGGGGGGAGGGGGAATAAGAATCCCGATCCGTCCGAAGGGAGGTTAGCATGGACAGGAAGCGACTGTTGTATGACACTGGAGTGTTAATCAGGCTTCCTGTGCTCCTGTGTGTGCTCCTTGTTGTCGTGAACCACCTTCGTGCCACGTCTCGTCACATTCATAGTTTTCAGACATGGAGCCGTGGCTGGAAGTTCTGACGTTTTCTATTGTTTCTTCGCCTACACAGTTTTATTGACGAGTGCGCAGACATTGTTGCGTAGGTGGCCAAGCTGACGGGAAATGCATGCAGTTTGCATTGTTAGCTTTTGAAAGTTGCTTGCCGGGGCTGGCATAGGCACCGACTATTGCACCTGTTGTCGTTATATATATATATATATATATATATATATATATATATATATATTTTTTTTTTTTTTTTTTTTTTTAATTTTTTTTTTTAACTTATAAACTTATTCTTTTTTTTTTTTTTTTTTTTTTTTTTTTTACTGACTTACTTTTTTAAGATGATATATTCATTGATGATGGTGATGGTGATAATTTTATGATGATCAGCTGAACCGAGCTGTTTATCTATGCACAGAGCTGTTTACTTGTACACTAAGTAGCCTGCTTTGGTTTAAGAGCTGAGTTGTTTACACTGAACTGGAATTTTTTACTTCCATACGGTGAGCTGAGTTGCTTACTTGTACTCTGAACTAAACTGTTTACTGATACACAGAACCGTTTACTTGCATACTGAGCTTAGTTGCTTACTTGTACGCTGAACTAATTACTAGTATATTTAATAGTCTATTTTTACACTGAACTGTTGATCTGTGTACTTGTGCATTGAAGTGTTTACTTGTCGACGTGTGGGATTACTTTCTCTATACGTTCTGGTGACAGTCAGTTGTTCATCATTTAGATCTTCAGCCATAATTGTTTGTGACACCCATGTTACCGTCTGACCTCAAAGTTATCATGGGCTTTTGGGGGAACACATGGAGTTGATCATCTTTCCCCCTCCATTTCTGAACTATCGTTTCTTTTAGTCACAGCTGGAAAGCAGCTTTGGTTTATTAATAATATATGTTTTGATGCAATTGCAATTGCCTCGAGTATCTTGCGCACAGCGACTTAGACGTTTCGGTATGAGAACGGTGTCACTGAGGGAGAGAGCCACTGTGGGCCCGCGGATTTCAAAGCCTGATGGGGTAGACTGGGATAGGGGGGAGAGGTCGGTAGAGGGGGTCGGAAAGTGGGGGGAGGGGGGAGTAAGGAGAGGCGAGGGGTTGTTTCAGGATCAGGTTTAAGAGTCAACGCTTAATTTGTTGGAGGAGATTGATATCACAAAGTGAAACGCAGCACTTCGATCCCGGCAATGGCAGTTCAACCACGGCAAAGCCGGTTGGTTCGACCTGGCGTTTGCCAAAGCTGTTTTGTTTTTCTTCACATCTGAGTTGCGGTCATCCGTCCGCGCTTAACCCTCGCAAGCCGTTCACCCGTAAAGGTTACCGTGACCCCAATGTCCCCGACCCCGGCTCACATAGTTGTGATCGGCGCGCGAGAAGAGTCAGTTGAACCGCAATATCAGCATTTCTCGTGAAGGGTCCATTAAATAAAAACGCCACTTGTCTTTCAGTCACTGTAAGACCTACCAGGTCGGGGTAAAAACAGGGAGTTGCTCGTGTCACTCCCAAACCCCCTTCCCGCCGCTCCTCCCCCGATCCTCTCCACCTGCTTGACACCTCTCTACATTCTCTGTTGGCGCAAGTCCGATTCGCCCACCACCCTCAGATTGGTTCTTGAAATTCTGACTCTTTGTTCTGCTTTGCCTACTCGTCATTCCCGTTACGCCTATTCGGCCTGTATTTCTCTCAAGCAAACACACACACACACACACACACACACACACACACACACACATGCGCGCGTGCACACACACGAGTGGTTTTGTCACAGTTTATTTTAAATACGAGGTGCTCTTCTATACGTGTTCGTGTATGAACAACAGGGTTCAGGGTTTTGAGTTCTTCGTCTGTTCTTCAAACGTTGCTCAGCATTATGAAGGTGATTCTGGTCTTGCTGAGACGGCTGAGACGGCTCTTGATGTCACTGCTAGCTCCCCCATCATGCCTAACAAGGCTGCCCAGGTATGTAAACTCATTTGTTGTGGGCAGATTTGTTCATGTTTATTTGGATTAGTAAACGGGAACAAATCAACCAGCCTTTTACTTGTGATTAGTTTCCATACTTCAGATGAGTCCGTCATGGCTGCCTTTTGTTTTCCACGCTGTTAATCATATTCCTGGAACGCTTCATGACTGACGCGCTTGAAGGAACCTTCCCCACACACACACAAAAAAACACACACAAAAATACACCAAAAACAAAACAAAACACACGCAGAAACACACACAAAAAGAACAACAAACAAAAAACTTGATGAAATATCGACAAGCTATTGCATGGAAATCAGCGCCGAAAAGACAAAAAAAAAAAAAAGAAAAAAAAAAAGTTTTTAATTGATGGCCAGAAACGCCGCCATCACTGCTGATATAACCAGGGACAGAAGCTAGGAACTGTTCAACAGTTCACCTACCTGAGATCCATCATCTCCAGTGAAGGATCCAAACCAGAAATGAAATAGAGGTGTGTGGTTGTGTTGTGTTGTGTGTGGGGGGGGAGGGTTGGGGGGGGAGGGGGGAGCGGGGGGGGGGCGAGGGGGGAGAGGTGGTGGCGGGTGTTTGCACGTCCACACGCGCGAGCTTGTGTCTGTGTGTTGCGGGTGTGCGGGTGGGTGAGTTGGTACATGTGTGTGTGTGTGTGTGTGTGTGTGTGTGCGCGCGCGCGCGCGCGCGTGCGCACGCGTGTGTGTGTTGTTGTGTTTTTTTTTAATGTATAAATATGTATGTGAGAGATTTTAACACGAACTGTTTTATGAAGTAATGTTGTAGTTTGTTTACTCAGTTGTCCATCTGTTGTGCTTTTGTTGTTGTTGATGAGTTCTGTGTGTGTGTGTGTGTGTGTGTGTGTGTGTGTGTGTGTGTGTGTGTGTATGTGTGTTTGTGCTAGTGTATGTGGACGTGGTGGAGGTGTGAGTTTTTTTTTTTTTTTTTTTTTTTTTTGTTTTTTTTTTTTAACAATACGTACATTTTTTACATTTTCAGGTTTAATTTCTTAAATGTAATGATGTACATACGTTTTTACTTGAAATGTTTGATGAATATTGCTTTATCATGTGATGATGTAGCCTGTGTGTTTCAATTGTTTGTCATTCGTGTGTGTGTGTGTGTGTGTGTGTGTGTGTGTGAACATTTGTTTCATCTTTCTAGTTTTGATCTGTGTGTGTAATGCGGGGTGGGTTTTTTTTTTTTTTTTTTTTTTTTTTTTTTTTTTTTTTTTAAATACCTGTTGCATTTCTTGATTTAATCAACTGACATGACCTATTTTAATTTTTCTCTCTCGCCTATATTTCAAATTATATGCATATGTGTGGGGATGTTTGAGTGAATTTTTTTTTTTTTTTTTTTTTTTTTTTTTTAGTGCTATTGTAAAGCGCATAGAGCTTCAAGAATATGCGCTATAGCAAGAAGTCTGAATAAATAAATAAAGAAATCTAAAAGGTAGCCAAGGCAACGTTAGCGCAACAGCACTGTCCAGACTGAAATCTGTATTGAAAGACAGCAACATCTGTATGAAATACACGATCAGATTTCTGCGTGAACTGGTATATTCTATTTTCCTGTGTGCATGCAAGACGTGGACCCTCACGGCGGATTTGGAAATCAGAATTCAAGCCACGGAAATGAGGTGTTACTGCAAGACACACTGATGACGTAACCGGTGAACAAGTGTGCGAAACCAAGCAGCACACCTGACCTTATGAAGACCTGCTGACATCAGTTAAGAAAAGAAAGAATCGTTGGTATGGCCACGTAACAAAATCCGATGGCCTTGCTGAAACAGTCCTCCAAGGAACTGTTGAAGGGAAGACCGATGCACTGACATCGTTGGTTTAAACATTTTTATCAAGAAACAATACAAAAAACAGCGTTCAATCAAGAAAAAGGAAAACTTGAGCACCAACAAGCCTGAGCTTAAATCGTGCTTTTTCACGGAGTGACATCGTTGCAGAATGGACGGGAAAACCATTTGCAGAGACCCAGGCTTTGAAATATGTGGAGGACTCTGATGAACAGATCTTCTGTGCGGCGCCCCTGTGACTCGTCAAAGAAGAGCTGGATTAGTGAAGGGTTTAAGATATCCAGTGTCAGAGGCTCTTTTCTTCTGGCGAGTTTTCAGGCTTTGATGCTGAGACTGGTTGTCTTTTCTTGCATGTGTGCAGAGGGACAGTCTTTACAGAGCTCATGATCAGAACATTGCATGAACGTGTCACAGATGTCTTGTAATTCCTCGTCAGGCCAATATCCTGTTTGTCCTTGCCTTTGTTATGCTGGTTTTATAACCACACGTATTGATCTGTACAGATCTCGCTACCCCGCCCACATCCCTTTTCCGTTTGTTGCCATCAAACCCACCTATTTCGATGAACCCCCATTCTTCTTGTGTGATTCAGTAGTGGTTAACTACAGGGTTCACACACACACACACACACACACACACAGAGACACACTACATATACATACAGTGTGTTTCTCTGTTCCTGTCTTTTCTCCTCCTCCCCACCTTCCAGTGTGTTAAACCGCCCCACCTCTATCGGGGCAGGCCGAAATCATCAGCAGAGTTATTCTAGTCCTGTGTTATTCCGTTCATTGAGTTTTATGTTCGTAAGGAAATAACGAACGCATACTGTTGCAGAGTACTGTTGGCAAGTTCTTTTACATTTTGTGTGTGTGTGGAAAAATGGGTGTTTCTTCATATTTACATCTGAACTATTTTTATCTGGACAAATGAGCATACATGACAGATTAGTGCGGAAGATGACAGAGATAGAGTGTCTGTGGGGGGTGGGGGTGGGGGTGGGGGCTTTATCAGTCTTTCACAATTGGAACTTGTTGGTCGGCGTGTTCTAACCTGACAAAGGCGGTAAATTTGGCCATCTGTGACTTTATTTAGAAAATTTTGCATAATATTAAGTACACGATAAGCTCTTGGTTGTTGAACATTGTGTTTTGCAGTATATACACGAGTCCTAATCCTTCCTTCACTCCAGTCGCTCCTTAATCCTACCTCACCGCCAGATTACAGAGGGGGTGTGAGAAGGGGACGGCATGGACTTTTAGAAGTGCTGTCCACTCACAGAAGCTTAGAGAGACGTAAGACAGTGTGTGTTTGTGGTTTTATCCGACCGCTCCACTGCTTCGGTGGAGGATGGGGGGTGGGTGGAGGTGAAAACCTGTTGTGGTGGTGGTATGAAGGTGGGCGTGTGTTGGGGGCAGGAGGTGGGGGTAGGAGGGGGCATGAAGGGGGGGTGAGGTTGTTTACCAGTTGTGGGGTTCCTGTATGGCTTAGTTGATAGAGCAGCCGAGCTCACTTGTTGGAGGATTGCCAGTTGGAACCATGGGCGTCCAAAATGGAAGCTGGCATTCTCTCGCTGCCCGTCTTAATACCGTGTTGTTGTTCTGCTGTTGTCAGCGTCGTGATGGACAGAGCTCACCTCCCCCCCCCCCCCCCGACCCAACCCCAACCCGACCCCCACACTCACATCGGCTTTCCCTCCCGCTTTCCTGGGAGGGTCATGCCTCTCCAACACAGAGTGGTGGAACGGAGGCACAGTGGTGATGTGCCCGACTAGGAGACGAGAGTCCACATGTTTCGAGTGTCGCACCAGACCGTGACTTTAACTTTCTGCCCGCCGCCACCAGACCTAGCATCAAATGCTAGTCTTTTGGATGAGTTGATGAAAAAAAAAAAAAGTTCACGCATGCAGCATTTACGTAAGAGCACGTAAAAGAACCCATCTCAACAATTTTTTTAACAGAAAAATTCACTTTGATAGTAAAACAAACACACGTGTAGACAGTAAAAAAAAAAAGAAAAAAGAAAAGAAAAGTTTTTTGACAAGAAAAAAGGGTGGCCTCGCAGGGAGAGCAGATGAAGTTTAACACACAGAGAAATTTGTTGTGGCAAAAAAAGTAGTACAATACAACACAACACAGCACAACACAGCACAATACAACACAACACAGCACAACACAGCACAACACAACACAATCTCAGTACCGCTAATTGTTTACCAGACCAGGAGTGACGAGGTAAAGACTGGTGGTGGCGGCAGAGTAGTTAGTGGTGGATGTCTATCCAGAAAAACATGTTGACACTGGTCCCTCGCCCAGCCCCTTGGCTTGTGGCCGCACTAACGCTATGGTACACCGCTCGCGTCAATACAAAAAGTCTCGCCACCTGCAATATTTTCTTTGTCTTTGTTGCTCATACAGCTCTGCCGACGAGCAAATATTGCAAAGTGAAGCGAATTCTGTCAGCTGGTAATCATAGCCGTACATCCACCCTGTGGGTGTGGGGGAGGGGGATATAAAAGAAAGTCTGTATAAGCGATAGTGTGCATAAGTCAAAGATAATTGCAGTACGTAAAATTTGTTCAGTTTCATAGTACTTACTCTATATAGTCGACTGTAGTATTAACGTAATTCGAATTGCTCCGTTTTTTTATGATCAAATTGTAATGTATGCTAAAAAAACAAAACAAAACAACAACTCAAAACAAAACAAAACAAACAAACAAACAAAAAACCCCAACACAATAACAACAACAACATCTCAGTATACTGGATGTGACAATCTTACATTGGATGATACAAGATACGCTCTGAAGAAAGAGACAGAGTGATTCTCCATGAACAAGACAAAACGAATCCCAAGAAGACGAGGCACACGCTTTATTTTAGAAAACCAAGAGAACCTTTATACTGTAAAACTAAGAAATTACATTAGTTCGGGTAGTATCACACAAGTAACTGCACAATTCACAAAAAGCGATGCTGGGGTAGAACACATTCAAGAATTCAAAATGCAGTGAAGTCGAAAAGATTTATATGTGTGGAATTCAGGCTCAGAACTCAGAGCACCCCATACAGCACAGCGTCACCTTTTCCTTATCTTGTTGGCGTCTCTAGTTAATTAGCATTTGTACACGTTGACGATTACTTCATGGGGGATTGACTGCTGAAATGGGTCGGCTCAGAGTTCGACCTTGACCTCAGAGTAATGCATTTCGCGACTGGTCGAATTTCTCAAAGCTTCAGTTCAACCCTCACGGCTGCACGTAAAAATGACGTCAGAATGTACCCCACCACGCGAGTGTTAACACTTGGATCCGCAGTTTCGGGAATTCCTGACGCCTCGAAGCACCAGCTGAACCCTAGCCTGGGGGCTGAACACCACGTCGTAAGCTTAACAGGAGGCCAGTGCGTGCAGCACTTTTGTTACAGAAAGCGAACTGAACGAAATGTGCCATATGTGGACATTACCTGTACAGTTGACGTGTATCAGTTTTGCCAGCCAAATGGATTTAATCTGTTTCATTTCCATATCAGGGCGAAATACCCTTTGCAGTATTTTCTGTGTCTGTCTGTCTGTCTATCTATCTATTATCAATCTATCTATTTATTTCTACATGCATTAACTGCACATCGAATATCGGTTAATCATCTCACCCAAACGGCTGTCACCTGGGTACTGGACCCGGAACCTCACAGCGTGTCCACTGGGCCACTTAAAAAAAAAAAAAAAAAATCTATTTTTAGGATTGATGTGATGAGACTGCAAGACTGTTACTAAGAGTTGACAGTACACCCTGCATGTGTGTTTACTTTTCAGGCGTCAATTATCAAAGGCCAGAAATAATGGCATGGATTCTCTCACGCTCATTCTGGATCATAATTCTTGTGTGTGTGTTTTTCTTCTTCTTTTCTTCTGTGCGGGTTGGCTCCTCTTTGATCCACAACCCAGTCCACCACCCCTCCCCCCTCCCCACCTTTTTGTGTGTGTGTGTGTCTTTTGTTGGTTTTTTGTTTTTTGTTTTTTTTTGTCTTTCTTCCTTCGATCTCTGTCGCTTTGTCTCGGCCCACTCGCCCACCTGTCTGTCCTTGTTTCTGGGGGTGGGGGTGTCTGTCTCTCTGTCCCTCCCCCCCCACTCCCGCCCCTGCCCCTCCCGCCTTTGTGTGTGTGGGTAAGTGTGTGTCCTTTCTCTCTTTCACTGGCTGTACGTGCAAGACATGAGTGTGAGTGAATGTAGGGTGCATGCGTGCGCGTGAGCGTGCGTGCTTTGTGTGTGTATCAGTGCACACGCGCACGTCTGTGTCCCTTCCCACTCAATAAAAAATGAATTTAAGTCCGTGGTCCCTCCCCCCCACCTCACTCCCCCTTCTTCTCTGACCCCCTCACCCCAGGTTGACCTCTCTTCCTCTCCCCCACGTCGTCTCGACGCCGCAGACAGCACTTTTAGGCAGCACCTTGTGGTAAACAGAATCCTTGCGGTCAGATTATTATTATTACTACCTCGCGCGGGACTTCAAAACAACAGTACAGGGCACGCTGCCCTGACCGGACGGACGCTGGCTGACCACCACAAGTCCAGTCAATGACCGCCCCACCCCTCCCCTACCCTCTTTCCTCCTCACACAGCAAGCTCGGACAGCGGAACAGGAGTTTTATCAGATTGGCGAGTTACAGCCTGACGTCGTGATTGCTGGGTCCTTGTTTTCTGTTCAGGTGACTGATTTTTTTGAAAACCATCACTGTTATTCGAAGGCCTCAGTTTCTTTTCCCTTTTTTTTTTCGCGTTTGTAATGAATTTTTAGTCATTTCTTTGTAAAATTAACGAATATGAATATTTTTAAAATCTTTTTTTTAATTTTTTTTTTATAATTATTTCATATATTTATTCTTTGTTTACTCGCTTCATTTACTGATGATGATAATGGCGAAGACTAATAGGCGTAAGTTTCTTTTTATGTGTTTGTGGTTGTTGCAAAAATGATAAATTATGTTTATCTGGTAAAATTAACGAATTACATTATTTCGTTTATGTATCTGTTTATTTATTGATTTTGTTTATTTATTTTATTTACTGACGATTATAACTGTCAAAACGACACACATGAATTAATCACTTTTTCAGAGCAAGTTTATTTCGCACTGGAAAAAAAAAATCAGGAACGAATTATAATTAAGGGTCGAAGTTTACTGAATTGAATTAGATAGAAAAAGGGAACAGACTTCCATAAAAACAAAACAAAATATTTCATTTTGCTGGTTTGCCCAGCTGGTTTTACAGCAGATTGATGCAGTGATTGATGTGTTTTTGCTCATGTGCTGGAGATAACTCTGAAATGAGGACCTCAGTGAATAAAAGGCATGTCTGTATATCCCCACTGGCATCGATCGAATGAACTGCAAACATTGTAAACGGCTGAAGTTTTCAAGGTGTAACAACACCCAAGCCATTGTTAGTGGCATTCACACTGTTATTTCTGGTATTTCTAGTGCCACTGAATAAATCAAGCAAACAAACGAAACAACAGAAAAGCGTGCGTCTTCAATTTGTTAAAAATGATGAAAATGGTTGACGTATGTTTACGTCGAGTCCAATCTCATTATTCTTGATCATTATTGTTGGTTAGTGGCGTTTTAATTCGTTTATTTCTTTCATTTCATCGCCGATCATCTTATAATCATTTTCCGTGCTGGTTTCCATTTCAAAAAGTACAGTGCGTCCCATTTTATCTGTTTACATAACGAGAAGAGAAACGGGGTTTCAAAGCACTGGTACTTTGCGTGGATTCCCAAAGGTGTGAAGAAAACTGTCTTGACATATATCCACCCATCATCTATCCATCCAACCTTTCAATGATTTAGATGCGGGGCCCGATCATAGCTCTTTGTGCTATAAACATCAGAAAACATTTTTCTTTTGCTTTTTTGTGATTTATCTATTGGTTTAAATAGTCTTTAATTGTTCAACAGTACACTTGATTACAAAGACAAAGGAGCATCAACAAGCTTAAAGCTTATACTGTGCTCACAACGTTGCACTTCAATTTTTAACATTTTTATCCATGCTTTTATCTGTTTATATATGTTGTAGTGCATCTCTATTATGCTTATGTGACTGAGGACATGATGTTTGGGCATTTCCATCCACGTGGAGTGTCTGTGGAAGGGAGGAGGAGGCGGCGGGGGTGCTTGGTAGAGTGGAGGGTGGGGTGGGGTAGGTGATGGCGAGTAACACGTACCGAGTGGGGTTTCCATCGCCGTTCAGACCAAACAGGTACTGCTAGTGCCGGGCTATAGTAGGTCTGCCGAGTCTGTCCAGGCCTTCAGACCAAACAGGTACTGCTAGTGCCGGGCTATAGTAGGTCTGCCGAGTCTGTGCAGGCCTTCAGACCAAACAGGTACTGCTAGTGCCGGGCTATAGTAGGTCTGCCGAGTCTGTACAGGCCTTCAGACCAAACAGGTACTGCTAGTGCTGGGCTATAGTAGGTCTGCCGAGTCTGTACAGCCGTTCAGACCAAACAGGTACTGCTAGTGCTGGGCTATAGTAGGTCTGCCGAGTCTGTGCAGGCCTTCAGACCAAACAGGTACTGCTAGTGCTGGGCTATAGTAGGTCTGCTGACTCTGTACAGCCCTTCAGACCAAACAGGTACTGCTAGTGCTGGGCTATAGTAGGTCTGCCGAGTCTGTGCAGGCCTTCAGACCAAACAGGTACTGCTAGTGCTGGGCTATAGTAGGTCTGCTGACTCTGTACAGCCCTTCAGACCAAACAGGTACTGCTAGTGCTTGGCTATAGTAGGTCTGCTGACTCTGTACAGCCCTTCAGACCAAACAGGTACTGCTAGTGCTGGGCTATAGTAGGTCTGCTGACTCTGTATAGCCCTTCAGACCAAACAGGTACTGCTAGTGCTGGGCTATAGTAGGTTTGCCGAGTCTGTGCATCCCTTCAGACCAAACAGGTACTGCTAGTGCTGGGCTATAGTAAGTCTGCCGAGTCTGTGCAGCCCTTCAGACCAAACAGGTACTGCTAGTGCTGGGCTATAGTAGGTCTGCCGAGTCTGTACAGCCCTTCAGACCAAACAGGTACTGCTAGTGCTGGGCTATAGTAGGTCTGCTGACTCTGTACAGCCCTTCAGACCAAACAGGTACTGCTAGTGCTGGGCTATAGTAGGTCTGCTGACTCTGTACAGCCCTTCAGACCAAACAGGTACTGCTAGTGCTGGGCTATAGTAGGTCTGCTGACTCTGTACAGCCCTTCAGACCAAACAGGTACTGCTTGTGCCAGGCTATAGTAGGTCTGCTGACTCTGTACAGCCCTTCAGACCAAACAGGTACTGCTAGTGCTGGGCTATAGTAGGTCTGCTGACTCTGTACAGCCCTTCAGACCAGACAGGTACTGCTAGTGCTGGGCTATAGTAGGTCTGCTGACTCTGTACAGCCCTTCAGACCAAACAGGTACTGCTAGTGCTGGGCTATAGTAGGTCTGCTGACTCTGTACAGCCCTTCAGACCAAACAGGTACTGCTAGTGCTGGGCTATAGTAGGTCTGATGACTCTGTACAGCCCTTCAGACCAAAGAGGTACTGCTTGTGCCGGGCTATAGTAGGTCTGCCGAGTCTGTGCAGGCCTTCAGACCAAAGAGGTACTGCTAGTGCCGGGCTATAGTAGGTCAAACTGTCGGCCCAGTTCACAAAATGAAGCGACTAATCTGACTGCCAAACTTTCATACTACATCCGAAAACTACCAGTTGCAAGACCCAGTCGGAGATGAGGGAGAACATTGAGCTCCAGTCCAAATGTCACCCCACATAAAAACTGTCGGCAATATCCACAGTTTTTTCCCCTCAGGACGGAATGAGTAGTGTTCACGACAAAGGGTGGACGTTCACTCCGTCTGTCAAACAGAGTAGGGGGGAAGAAATGTGGAATTTGCCAAACTGTCACTTTTTACTGCCCATCTGAAGGTGTTGTCGTTCCGGTTGTGTCAGTGTATGATGGATCCCCAACCCCCACTTTGTTTTTTTGCGGTGGTGTCAGTGTATGATGGGTCCCCAACCCCCACTTTCCTGGGATTGCAGACTGCAGCAAAGACTTCTGCTGAGCTGCTCAAGTTTACAAAGTCCAGTCCGAAACAGTAATTGTTGCTGGCGTCTCCTTGCTCAAAACACAGCAGTTGGGATGGATTTGTTGTAAAGGAAGGGGATTTCATCTGACCGAAAGGTGTGATGGTACCCTGATGGAAAAACTCACAACGCAGCTATTCACCGTGGCGCTCTTTCACAGCATGCAGATGGCACGTTGTTAGCCACACCGGTGAAAGAGCATTCATTCACACTGTAAGCAGATTCTTATTTGGTACTATGGTACCGCTGAAATGATACACAGTCTGTGATTTGTATTTATATTTCTTTTTATCACAACAGATTTCTCTGTGTGAAATTCGGGCTGCTGTCCCCAGGAAGAGCGCGTCGCTGCACTACAGCGCCACCCATTTTTTTTTCCCTGCGTGCTGTTTTATTTGTTTTTCCTATCGAAGTGGGTTTTTCTACAGAATTTTGCCAGGAACAACCCTTTTGTTGCCGTGAGTTTTTTTACGTGCGCTAAGTGCATGCTGTGATAATCCGCTCTCTACCTGAAATAGATTTTACATACAACCTTTTTTTTTTTTTTTTTGAAAATGACGGATATTCATTACATGTTGAAGATCTTTAACGTTCTGTCTGTCAGTCTCTCTCTCTCTGTCTCTGTCTCTGTCTCTCTCAAACAAGTCTCACATACCCTGGTGGATATTTATGGAATACTATTTCATCTGCACTTAATATAAACTCCAGTCTCAGTGTCTTCAAAAGACTATATCATAAACATCTAATGTCAGAGCTAAGTTCTACGAATCCTTGAATATACTGAGACTGAAAAACAAATGAGGTATTCTCAATATCCTTGTCTATGTGTTTTTCTCCTTTCCTCCCTCCCTACCTTTCTCCACCCCCACCCCCTCTCTCTCCACAGTTTTCCCCCTCTCTCCTTCTCTTCTCTTCCTTGCCTTCTTCCTTCCCTCTCTCCTCGACGCATATGCATACTATGCTATTTTGTGGATAACTGTGTATTTTCTATGCCATTTATTTGTTCTTTTGTTTTTTATTTTATTTTTGTTGTTGTTGCCATGCGATGCGTATATATTTTCCCCCACTTTATCTTCTTTTGTATTTCCAAGACTAGTTTATACGTTTTCTTTACGAGGGTTGTAGAAAACAGGCCGATAAGTGCCCATTCCTTTTCCCTCAATAAAAAAAGTTTCGATCTCTCCCTCTCTCTCTGTCTCTCTCTCTTCCTTGCTTATCGTGATCTTAGAGAAGAATTTATTCCAAGAAAATATTACAGTGATCCATGTACACTTCGGCTGAGCCTTTTGTTTTCATCAACAAAGAGATCAAAAGAAATTTATTACTATATTTATATACATCCTCAAAAAGACGCGCAATTGCTGTTAGTAATATATTGTTTGATGAGATGTCTCCTTTGAACTTGATTACGATTGTAACTTACTTGTCCAGGTCCCTTCAGAATGGACCCCGATGGTCTTCTGAATAAATATCATTTTCATTTCACTCTCACTCCTCTCTGCCTCTGGCACTACAGCATCACGTTGCCATAAGTCACGTAGTCGGTGACCGACAAACTTTTAGTCTGAACACAGTTCACAGTGCAGATTTGAACGCACTGCAGATAGATCTGTTGGTAGCAGTGCAGACTAATGCACAGACGGTGTTGCAGCACATGCCCACGCATAGTCGCGTGTGTTTCAGTTTCAATGAGGCGACATAGCATGAGGACTGATTCACATACGCTCCGCCACGTCTTCATTAAGAAAAAGAAAAAAAAAAAAAAGAAGAAGAAAGAGAGTGAGAGAGAGAGAGAGAGAAAAGAGTGGAGTATACCTACACTCAGCCACTGTTTTAAACAAACTTTATTCATTCACAGAAGCACCAAAGCAGCTGTATAACAGATGAGTCGAAGCACACCAAGCAAAGCTTATAACCGTCCTCTAACACTCAGCCACTCGCACACACATGCAGGTTTCAGTTTCAAGATGGCGTCAAAACGCGCGGTCTGACCCATACATGCTACACGACATGAAGATACATGACCAGCACATTTACCCAGCACGCTGGTCGGCCACCAGAGCCATTATCCAATGCTGCAGGAAGTGAAGGAAGGGAGAAATTTGGAAAAAAGGCGCCAACTCTTAATGCTGGCACAGAATAGACAATTGATAGCAAAGACCTAAACCGTGATACACACATAGACTAGCAGCAAAGACTGGACCAGAAATGGACCAGAAATAACAAACACCAAAAATAGATCACGAACAGAAATAGACCAGAAATGTCAAACACTAGATATAGATCACTATGGTCCAGTAACAACGAAGATTAGAACCACAAGACACGCATAGACGTAGACCAGCAATAGCAAAGAACAGAACCACGAGACACATTGACGTAGACCAGCAATAGCAAAGAACAGAACCACGAGACACATAGACGTAGACCATCAATAGCAAAGAACAGAACCACGAGACACATTGACGTAGACCAGCAATAGCAAAGAACAGAACCACGAGACACATAGACGTAGACCATCAATAGCAAAGAAGAGAACCACGACACACATTGACGTGGACCAGCAACATCAAAGAACAGAACCATGAGACACAATGACGTAGACCATCAATAGCAAAGAAGAGAACCACGACACACATTGACGTGGACCAGCAACATCAAAGAACAGAACCATGAGACACAATGACGTAGACCAGCAATAGCAAAGAACAGAACCACGAGACACGTAGACGTAGACCAGCAATAGCAAAAAAGAGAACCATGACACACAGTGACGTGGACCAGCAATAGCAAAGAACAGAACCACGATACACACATAGACCAATAACAGAAACATGCACAGACCAATGGCAAAGACTAGAAATAGACCAGGAACAGCAAAGACGAGAACTATGAGATATTCAAAGACCAGTAACAGCAAAGTCTGAGAAATAGATCAGTATTGGACTACAGAACCTTTACAGCGTTATCGGTCATAACAATGCATTCCTCTTTCTCTCTCTCTTCCAGACACTTTCAGCAGCCACCAACACCACCGAAGCTGGTAGGAAGGCACACCTTCCCTCTCCCCTTCCTCCACAGCAGCCATGCCACCAATAGCTGAAAACCGAAGCACCAGTGCCGCCGAAGGTTCCGCCGCCTCCTCCTCCTCCTCCTCCCAGCCTCTGGAGGCCCATAATGTCCCCGAGGCCTCCCCGACCGCCCCGGACAGCCTGAAGGGGCCGGAGGACCTGGTGGGCAGCTCCACCCAGAGCATGGACCACTACATCCTGGACCGGAGCGTAGCGCGGGAGTTTTTCAAACTGGAGCCATGCCTGCACTCAAAGCGCATGCTGAGGCAGGCGGCCACCATCCTGAGCTCCATGAGTCAGGATCGCCCCGCCTGCCCCGTCGTCGGCGGCCAGGACAGGCGTCAGAGCGCCCCGTCCATCCGCCGTAGTGAGGACGTTGTGGCCGAGCAGCGGCCTTCTTCCTCCGTGCCCTCAGGCCTGAGGTTTGACAACCCGGAGGAGAAGAAGCGGACCTTTGAGCTGGCCCTGTCCGCCCTGAACTGTGAGTGTGTGGGCTCCACAGTGATGTTCGGCTTTTAGAGTTGAGTTAAAGGATTTAGTGGTATGCGCCCTTTGATTAAGGTGAAGTTGTTTAGTACTGGAGTCCGTGAGAGTGTAGTTGTTCGAGAGGGTGGGATTCCGGGTGTCTGTCCGGTTGTGAGGTCCTTTTGGCCCCCCAAAGGGGAGTCCTGGCTGTCTGAATGGGGATAATCGAAGCGACGGCTGTCTGAAAGGGGGTTGGGGGTGATAGAAGTCGTGGCTACCTGAAAGGGGGTGATAGAAGTCGTGGCTACCTGAAGGGGTGATAGAAGTCGTGGGGGTGATAGAAGTCATGGCTGTCTGAAAGGGGGTGATAGAAGTCGTGGCTACCTGAAGGGGTGATAGAAGTCATGGCTGTCTGAAAGGGGGTTGGGGTGATAGAAGTCGTGGCTGTCTGAAAGGGGGTTGGGAGTGATAGAAGTCGTGGCTGCCTGAAGGGGGTGATAGAAGTCGTGGATGTCTGAAAGGGGGTGATAGAAGTCATGGCTGTCTGAAAGGGGGTTGGGGGTGATAGAAGTCGTGGCTACCTGAAAGGGGGTGATAGAAGTCGTGGCTACCTGAAGGGGTGATAGAAGTCATGGCTGTCTGAAAAGGGGTTGGGGGTGATAGAAGTCGTTGCTACCTGAAGGGGTGATAGAAGTCATGGCTGTCTGAAAGGGGGTTGGGAGTGATAGAAGTCGTGGCTACCTGAAGGGGTGATAGAAGTCATGGCTGTCTGAAAGGGGGTGATAGAAGTCGTGGCTGTCTGAAAGGGGGTTGGGGGTGATAGAAGTCATGGCTGTCTGAAAAGGGGTTGGGGGTGATAGAAGTCGTGGCTACCTGAAGGGGTGATAGAAGTCATGACTGTCTGAAAGGGGGTGATAGAAGTCGTGGCTGTCTGAAAGGGGGTTGGGAGTGATAGAAGTCGTGGCTACCTGAAGGGGGTGATAGAAGTCATGGCTGTCTGAAAGGGGGTGATAGAAGTCGTGGCTGTCTGAAAGGGGGTTGGGGGTGATAGAAGTCGTGGCTACCTGAAGGGGGTGATAGAAGTCATGACTGTCTGAAAGGGGGTGATAGAAGTCGTGGCTGTCTGAAAGGGGGTGATAGAAGTCATGGCTGTCTGAAAGGGGGTGATAGAAGTCGTGGCTGTCTGAAAGGGGGTTGGGGGTGATAGAAGTCGTTGCTACCTGAAGGGGTGATAGAAGTCATGGCTGTCTGAAAGGGGGTTGGGAGTGATAGAAGTCGTGGCTACCTGAAGGGGGTGATAGAAGTCGTGGCTACCTGAAGGGGATGATAGAAGTCGTTGCTGTTCTTCTAGCGTTCCAGTGGGGAATTCCAGGTTGTGAGGGGTGAGGCGCTGTGTGTGATGTCCGTCTGAGGGTGAAGTAAGTCTGGGGCTGAGTGCTGACAATGATGTCATCACACTGGTGTAATTATATATTCATTGAACCAGTTTACCTAACAATTCAAATGCAACAGTTTTGTGGACGATTTCATGAGCATTCGCATACCAAAAAATATAGAACAAAGAATTGTCGGGTTTTGGGAGAGAGAAAAAATAGATAAAGAAGAAATGCCTAGCCCTTACACCCCCCTTTTTAAAGATTTTTTTTTTTTTTTTTTTACCCTTTGTCCACCAGTGGTAACTATTATCCCGCGGCAGGCGTGTTTGTTCAGCGCAGCGAGCAGCATGCGTATGTTATGCCATGAGCGTTCGCCACACCAATGAACGTTTAGCGGTCACGGTTCTGTCAGACACTGTATGACTACGTTGAAATCGATGTCGCTGGCTTGCCTTTTTTTTTTTTTTTTTTTTTTAATTTTTTAAAGAAAGTACTATCAGCACTAAATATTCCTGTAACAAAAGAATACATGATATTTTAAGAAAAGCCCAGCTGCATCAACATGTTATGGGTACTATTTTGCGTCAACGGAATCGCACATGCCATGGCAGCGAACGGTCCAGGCGGTGTATTTGAATAAACTTCCCATAATTCCTTATTAGAAGAGCACGCAAAGGAAAATGAATAAAACTCTTCATTGCTTTGTCAGAACGCAATAGTTTGGATTAGAAAATAGTGATCGTATTTTCTGCTCGACAATGCAGAAGTGGATCAACAGCGTGTTAACAGCGTCTGTGTCATGTCGTCTGCTATTGGATTTTGTTTCGATTTGATGTCAGCCACTTTGTTCAAAATTTACTCTTTTTTTCTTGTACACAGTTAAGCTTTTTGCTTAGGGTAGATGTTTGTGTGCATTGGTTATTGGCAGTTTTACGTTCCTGGTTTGTTGGGCATTATTTACTGTACTGATAAGTGATAAAGCCAATACTCTGATAGTGCTATGTTGCTTCTGTACATGTCAATGCACTAATTATCATCATCATCATCATCAACAACAACAATATCATCATCATCATCACTACTACTACAACTGCTGCTGCTTCTACTACTACTACTACTACTATCTGCAGATATTCTTTTGAAGATACATAGTTCAATGTTGCCTTGACAGAAGAGGAGCGCATCAAAACCAACAGAGTTAGTAACCAGTTTGAAGAGGACGTAATACTATATGCTGTGGCAGGTAACTACGTCCATTCCAAATGTAGTCTTCAGCACACACACAAAAACTGTTTCATCGAAGGCTTAGGGACTGCACAAGAACAAGCATTACCGCTTCAAAAAAGACGCGCACACACGGCTTCAAATCAATCCGTGTATGACAGAACAGTTCCAGCTCACCAGTCTGTTGTCAGAACCAGCTTTTTGTGGCTTCTGTTTTGTTTGTTGGATTGTTTTAGTTTTGTTGTTGTTGTTGTTGTTGTTGTTGTAATATCTAGTATTGAATAACTGTACAAAATGATTAAACACCAAAATGAAATAAACAAATAAACTAATAAAATCCCGTTTATGCGGAGTTAAAACATCCGTACACACAGACACAGACACACACACACACACACACACACACACACACCATTCATTTACACAAAGACAGGCAGACACAGAGAGAGAGAGAGCACTGAACACTGATATATATATATATATATATATTTCAGTGAGAGAGAGAGAGAGTTTCAGTTTCAGTAGCTCAAGGAGGCGTCACTGCGTTCGGACAAATCCATATACGCTACACCACATCTGCCAAGCAGATGCCTGACCAGCAGCATAACCCAACGCGCTTAGTCAGGCCTTGACAAGAGAGAGAGAGAGAGAGAGAGAGAGGAGGCTGTCAACACTGAGTTGCATAACTGTCAGGTAAGACGATTTTGCCGAGTGAGCCAAGCCGCTTTACGTAATGTTCAGCCAAGGATCATACATGTTGGTACCGAGACAGCACGCACAGGCAAGGGGCGACACTGTGCTATTTTTAGTGACACCCTCACGTGGTTTGTGCCAGTCAAAGCACGCCCATTCCGACAAGGTCAAATGTCATGTTAAGGTCATAACACAAGTGCTACTGTTTTTAGTTTATTACTTAATTATTTAAAAAAAAATTATTATCATAAACATGTAATATACATACAGAGGTGCAGAACATGACAACCATGTAGCGATTAAAATTACGGGCCATGGAAACAAATCAGATAATAATCATTATAATGATGATAATAATGATCATGATCATAGTCTTACATTTATATGGCACTTTCAAACATATTCAGAGCGTTCTGCAGTCACAAACTACAACACACACGCACACACACACACACACACACACACACACACACACACACACAGAGGGTTAATTACTAATCCAGTTTGGTATAATGATCAAAATTAATGGGCAATGGGAAATAGTTAGAACAGGTGATTATTAAATGGCATGATGTTTGGTTCGTTTATTCATTTGTCTGTTCATCTAAGATGATGGTTCAATGCGCCAAAGGGTGCAGACCTATACACACCTGAAAGCATGTGTACATGAAACTGCTCTATTGCTCATGTGCACACAAAACCATTAGTATGTGCATGAACTCATACATGTGCATACATGTGCAACAGCCATGCAGACAGACACACATATGTACAGTGGCATATGCACACACCACACAAACGCACAAAGTATCATTATTCTTAGCTCCATGTGGAAAGTCAGTTTGAGATCAGATTTAGCAGTCAATAATGCGTTCAGTTTATGGTGTTTTGACATGTATTGTTCTAACATTTCTGTTTTCTTTCTTCAGATCAAATGGTGTTTGAAAATATTTTGGAGGACAGTGATTTCTTTAAGTTATACCCAAAGGTAAATGTGAGAGAGAGAGAGAGAGAGAGAGAGAGAGAGAGAGAGAGTGTGTGTGTGCGTGTGTGTGTGTGTATGCGCTCGTGTTTGTGTATGTGTGCTCATGCCGCGTGCGCACGCGTGTGTGTGTGTGTGTGTGTGTGTGTGTGTTGCTCTTCGTTCTTCTTCCTTCTTTCTCTCTCTGAATCTCTGTCTCTCTTTCTTTGTCTCTGTCTCTCTCGCTGTCTCTCTACACTACACTACACTACACAACACATCTGACATGTCACAACACGACACGATATGATGAGACACGAAACAACACAACACGGCACAACACACTACAAATAAGGATAATAATAATAATGATGATAATAATAATAATAATCAAAACAGTCATATATAGTGTTTATATAGCGTTAAATCTTGTGCAGAGACAAATCAAAGCGCTTTCAAACCAGTCATTCACACGCATGCATAACTCTAAACTGGAGAAACTGAAGACAAGGAAGAGGCAGGGAAGGGAGGCTATCTTGAGGAAGCGGTGGGTTTTTGATGCGAGACTTGAAAGAACTGAGTGCGGAGACCTGATGAAGCGAAAGAAGTTCATTCCAAAAGCAAAGGATGGTGAGTGACCCGGGATGCACATTGTGTGTCATTGCAGCTGCAGGAGGACAAGGACCTGGTGATGGTGGTGCTGTGGGACTACCAGTCCCGCAAGTTCCAGCCCCGGCGCTGGGAGGGGCCTGGGGAGGAGGAGGAGGAGCAGGGGGAGGAGGAGGGCTGGGGGGTCATCGGCGACATCGAGAGAGCCATCCTGGAGCAGCAGACCAAACTCAAGGCCTGTCTGGCACGGCGGCGCATCAAGGCCTCTGCTCCTAAGGTAGTGTGTGTGTGTGTGTGTGTGTGTGTGTGTGTGTGTGTGTGTGTGTTTGTTGTGCACTTTGCGTGCATGCGGGCATGCGAATGTGTGAACAGGCGGATGTGTGGTCGGCGGGTGGGAGTGTGTGTGTGGTTGTGTATATATGTGGGTGGTTGTGTGTGTGTATCTGTGTGTGTGTGAGAGAGAGAGAGAGAGAGCAGAAGTACGCACATCTGTTGACAAAACTGTCTTTGAGGCGTTGTATCACGTACCGTGTCAGTCACAATGATAGACCGTGTCCTGCTTTACTCCTGCACAGATCGAGTTCTTGCTTCCCGACAGTGTGCGTCGCAGGAGTAACTCCCAGAAACCCATGCCCATGTATGCCTGGGTCAACGCCCTCAAGACAGAGTGAGTACTCAAAACCCTCTGCTTCTGTGTTCATTGGCTGCAACTTCCATGTTCACTCCTTAGTGCAAGCGGGCCTTTACATGTATGACCTTCTTTACCCCGCATGTAGGCAGTCATTTTCAGCTTTCGAGGGTGTGCATGCTAGGTTTGTTTTCTGTTTTCGTAACCCACCGAACTCTCACATACATTACAGGATTTTTAACTGACATGTACAATTGATCTTCTGCATGCGTATACCACAAAGGGGGTTAGGGGTGTGTGGGGGTGGGGGTTCAGGTACCAGCAGGTCTGCACATCTGTTGACCTGGGAGATTGGGAAACAGATTTCCACCCTTCACCCACCAGGCACCATAATCAGGGTTCAAACCCCACACTCAGATTGAAAGCCCAACGCTTTTATCACTCGGTTGTTGCGACGGTTACTGAACACTTTCAGAATGCGGTATTGTGTTTAAACATGGTGAGGAGACTTGACAACTCCTTCCTTCCATAGCGTGCAGTTGTGTACAGTATCAAGTGAGACCTGCTATCAGAAAACATTCATTTCAGGGTTGGATATAAAAACGCATGATTTTGTTTATCCGTCAACCACCATTGAAAATATTTTAAGAAATTAATTCATGCATTCATTCTTTCATTCGATGGAACACTGTAGATTTTGTATGAAGGCAGCCTCATAAAATTGACTACTGCTACATCTGGATAGAGAATGCTTGTGTGCTTTCTCATTAAGTTCACCCAAACATTCCATTATTGACACTAAGTGGCTGTGTTACTACTCCTATTTAAAAAAAGATGGTGTGGATTTGTTGCTCAGTCCGTGATGGCTGGTGGAGAGAGAGAGAGAGAGAGAGAGAGATCTCAAGGCCTGATCAGCATTTTAGTTCAAGCGTTGGTCTGGCATCTACCCCACCCCCACCCCCAAAACACACACTCCTACTTTCCCACTTCTCTCCTGTTTTTTTTTTTTTTTTAACATGCGGTGTATGTAGCATGTATGGATCAGCCCATGCGCTTTGACGCCTCCTTTTAAACTGGTACTGATACTGCCGTGGCGAAACATTGAAGAAAACAACAATAATAATGTTTGATGGGTCTGTTCATTTGACATTTGGAATGACTGTTGAAGTGGCAGAATGGTTAAGACGCTCACCTGCCAGTACAGAGAGTCCGTGAAGGTGTGGGTTCAAATCCTGCTCTCGCCCTTTCTCCCATGTTTGACTGGAAAATCAAACTGAGCGTCTAGTCTTTCAGATGAGACGATAAACCGAGGCTCCATGTTCAGCACGCACTTAGCGCACTGAAAAAGAACCCATCGCAACGAGAGTGTTGTCCTCTGGCCAAATTATGTAAAAAGAAATCCACTCTGATGGGTACACAAATATATAAGCATGCACTCAAGGTCTGACAAAGCGCGTTGGGTTATGCTGCTGCTGGTCAGGCATTTGCCTAGCAGATGTGGTGTAGAGTATATGGATGTGTCCGAACGCAGTGACGCCTCCTACAGAAACTGAAACTGAAACTCTTCTCTCCCACTGCCCCCTCCCCCACCCCTCCACCTTGCCCAGCGTGATGGAGGTGATGGAGATGATGAAGGCGGAGGGCCTGACCTTGCTGAGCCAGCCCCCTGACAGCGAGGGCCTGTTCCGGGACAGGTCTTTCTACCAGGACCCCCACTGCCTGGACGTCCTGGTCTTCTCTGTGGACTGTGGCCCCCTGCTGCACCATCACCACCTTGTGCAGCAAGGCCACCTCATCTGTCAGGTACAGGCATGGCTTCTTTCTCCTTCAGTATTGATAGTTTAAGACTGTTTTTGAAAAAAGAGAGATATGGATATGGATACAACATACATCCTGCTTCCGTGTTGCCATTACACAAACAGGATTCAACGTTCTCCCACTCAGTGAGTTACAATGCACATCGCCATAGTTAATCAGAACAGGACAAAGCATGTCCATTTTGCAAGGATCAAGTTGAGAATAAACATTTTTTACTCATTTGCTCCATATATGAAGATTTAAGAAAGAAATATTCGAAAGAATCGGCTAGACTTCCATTGTGTATGTTGCTTCGAGCAATAAATATTAATCATAGATGTAATGAAGTAACAGGTGTTTCTACTATACTATTGCTGCACTATTGAGTGTGTATTCATCATGATTGTGCATTTATTGTTATTTGCTGGGGGTAACACAATGTTATCAAATGTCACCTTTACCCACCCACCCTTTCTCTTTGTATCATGACCCTAGGCCGATGAACATTAAACTTCTGAGTTCTGAGTTCTATTGTTGTGTGTGTGTGTGTGTGTGTGTGTGTGTGTGTGTTTGATGCACTGTGGGTTTTTAGCTGAGCTCTTTACTTTCAGTTTGTTTGCCATGCTTGTGGTAAACAAGACCGTGAAGACCAATTTATTCTCGTGTCCTAAAATGTCATGTTTAGGGCTTCCATCAACCCCACTCTCTTTATATATGTATGCCAGCTTCCTCTCCGCTTTCCCCATTTCACAGTCCCTTTAATTTCTCTTTTCCTGTTCTTTGTGTGTGTTTTAGTTCTGACGATGGACGAAAAAAAGGGGTGGGGATGGGGGTGGGAGGGGTGGGGGGTGTGGAGAACGTGTATACACACCTGTAAAAAAAAAGAAGGTGTAAGAGCTATATATACAATAATTATCATCCCACGTTACCACAGCTGACCTGGCGGTTTTCAAGACAGGTCATCACGTAGACTGTACACAATGACAAACCACCCCTTGTGACCAAAAAAACCTGACTCAGTGATTTGTGACAGAACAAAGCAAATCGTAATATAGATTATACATGTACTATAAAACGTCAAACCGTCCTACTGGCGTGACCCCAGCTGACAGGGACGAGGCTTTTCAGGACAAGTCATCGTGCCTGGCTGCCCACAGCCTGGTGCCCCTCAGCACGGAAGAGCAGGACGTGCTTGTGGTGAACCCTGGGGCAGGGTGGGTGGTGGCCCACCTGGCTGTGCTGCTCCACAGGCACAGCGGCAACATCGTCGTTGTCAGCCACAGCGAGGACCACGACCACGACAAGATGAAGAAGAACCTGGAGCTGGTGGGCGCCACCAAAAGTATCCTGCTGTTTTTCAAACACAATGGAGGACGTGTTGACTGTGTGGTTTGGATAAAGTGTGCGCAGAGTTCATAGGTCCTGCTGAACGTGTCTGCAAATATAAGTTGTGAAAGTGGTGGAATTTTCTGCTGGATTTTGGGCCAGGGACAAGCTTTTGCTGCTGTGGTTGGGTTCATTTACGTGTGCTGTGGGCAAGCTGTACTTGTCGTGACCTTGGTTCATATTGTCTCATCCAAAAGGCTGTTGATGTATGTGTCTTTTGCTCTCTCTCTCTGTGTGTGTGTGTGTGTGTGTGTGTGTGTGTGTGTGTGTGTGTGTGTGTGTGGTAGTGCTGGTGTTTGGACATGTGGACTGACAGAGCAAGCACACACACACACACGCACACACATACACACACACAGACGTGCACACACACACACACACACACACACACACACACGCAAACACACACACACACACACACATACACACACACAGACATGCACACTCACACACACACACACACACACACACATACGCAAACACACACACACACACACAGAGACATGCACACACACACACACACACACACACACACACACAAAGAACACAGTTCCTTCACTATGGCCCAGTGGTGAAAGTGATCCGCCAGCCCTTCACCCAGCTGGAGAAGGAGGACTCCCGCCTGCGGAAGGTGAGCGTGGCCCTCATCATAGCCGACTGCAGCAAGTCCGCCATCAACAACCTCGTGCAGTTCGCCGTCACAGAGGGGGAAGGTCAGTCACAGTCATCGTCATCATCATCATCATCATCATCAGGGTCAGTCAAAGTCATTGTTATCGTTATCGTCATCATCATCGTCATCATCATCATCATCAAGGTCAGTAACAGTCATTGTCGTCGTTATCGTTGTCATCATCGTCATCATCATCATCATCAAGGTCAGTCACAGTCATTGTCATCGTTATCGTCATCATCATCGTCATCATCATCATCAAGGTCAGTCACAGTCGTCGTCATCATCATCATTGTCATCATCGTTATTGTCATTCTCGTCGGTAATCGTTCCTCCCCCTTATCATTGTTTCATGACCATCATTTGCCCAGTGTGATCCTGCAGGTCGTCTGCTCCTGATTCACCTGTTTCCAGGTCATCTGTTCCTGATTCACCTATTTCCAGGTCATCTGTTCCTGATTCACCTGTTTCCAGGTCGTCTGTTCCTGATTCACCTGTTTCCAGGTCATCTGTTCCTGATTCACCTATTTCCAGGTCATCTGTTCCTGAGTTGCCTATCACTAAACTGGTGATCCTCACACACTCCAAAAGCCATAAGTTGCTCTTTATAAAAAAAAAAAAAAAAAAAAGCAAAAAAAAAGCGAATAGTGATAAAAGTCATATTGTCTATTTATGGTTTCAGTCTCTCTCTCTTAATGTGTGTGTGTGTGCGCGCGTGCGCATGTGTGTGTGTGCACGTTTGTGTGTTTGAGAGAGAGAGAGGCTGAATGGGCAAAACTGGAACGGTGGGTATTTTATTTGTATTTGTATTACTCTTTTTGTCACAACAGATTTCTCTGTGTGAAATTCGGGTTGCTCTCCCCAGGGAGAGCGCATCGCTACACTACAGCGCCACCCATTTTTTTGTATTTTTTCTGCATGCAATTTTATTTGTTTTCCTGTTGAGTGAATTTTTCTTCAGAATTTTGCCAGGGACAGCCCTTTCATTGCCGTGGGTTCTTTTACGTGTGCTAAATGCATGCTGCACATGGGAACTCAGTTTATCGTCTCATCCGACTAGTGTCCAGACTACCACTCAAGGTCTGTTGGAGGTGAAAAAAAATACTGGCAACTGCCAGTGTGATTCGAACCAGTGCGCTCAGATTCTCTTGCTTCCTAGGCGGACGCATTACCTCAAGGCTGACTCTCCATAAGGTGAAGCAGGACAAAGAGCCAACCTCTCAAATGGTCACTGAGGACTGGCCTCGCTGTCAAAGAGCTGGTGAAGCAGTCTTGGACCAGCTCTGGTTGGCCACTACACCAGCCACCATCCAGTCTCACAGTGGACATCTTCTAATTATATAAGCTGACTGCAGCTTACAATTACCGTCAAACTATTTCTCTTATTTTTGTGGTCATGATAATGATTTTGTCTTTTTCTTCCTCTGAATCCAAGGGCTGCAAGTGCTGTGTGTACATATGACCTGTACTGTGCAGACATGCCCTGTGCTGTGCAGACATGCCCTGTATTGTGTAGACATGCCCTGTACAGTGCAGACATGCCCTATGCTGTGTGTAGACATGCCCTGTGCTGTGCAGACATGCCCTGTATTGTGTAGACATGCCCTGTACAGTGCAGACATGCCCTATGCTGTGCATACATGCCCTGTATTGTGTAGACATGCCCTGTACTGTGCAGACATGCCCTGTGCTGTGCAGACATGCCCTGTATTGTGTAGACATGCCCTGTGCTGTGCATACATGTTGTGCTGTGCAGACATGCCCTATGCTGTGTGTAGACATGCCCTGTGCTGTGTGTAGACATGTCCTGTGCTGTGTGTAGACATGCCCTGTGCTGTGCAGACATGTTGTGCTGTGCAGACATGCCCTGTGCTGTGTGTAGACATGCCCTGTGCTGTGTGTAGACATGCCCTGTGCTGTGTGTAGACATGCCCTGTGCTGTGCAGACATGTTGTGCTGTGTGTAGACATGCCCTGTGCTGTGTGTAGACATGCCCTGTGCTGTGCAGACATGTTGTGCTGTGCAGACATGCCTTGTGCTGTGTGTAGACATGCCCTGTGCTGTGTGTAGACATGCCCTGTGCTGTGTGTAGACATGCCCTGTGCTGTGCAGACATGCCCTGTGCTGTGTGTAGACATGCCCTGTGCTGTGCAGACATGCCCTGTGCTGTGTGTAGACATGCCCTGTGCTGTGCAGACATGCCCTGTGCTGTGTGTAGACATGCCCTGTGCTGTGCAGACATGCCCTGTGCTGTGTGTAGACATGCCCTGTGCTGTGTAGACATGCCCTGTACTGTGTGTAGACATGCCCTGTGCTGTGTGTAGACATGCCCTGTGCTGTGTGTAGACATGCCCTGTGCTGTGTGTAGACATGCCCTGTGCTGTGCAGACATGTTGTGCTGTGCATACATGTTGTGCTGTGCAGACATGCCCTATGCTGTGTGTAGACATGCCCTATGCTGTGTGTAGACATGCCCTGTGCTGTGTGTAGACATGCCCTGTGCTGTGCAGACATGTTGTGCTGTGCATACATGTTGTGCTGTGCAGACATGCCCTATGCTGTGTGTAGACATGCCCTATGCTGTGTGTAGACATGCCCTGTGCTGTGTGTAGACATGCCCTGTGCTGTGCAGACATGTTGTGCTGTGTGTAGACATGCCCTGTGCTGTGTGTAGACATGCCATGTGCTGTGCATACATGTTGTGCTGTGTAGACATGCCCTGTGCTGTGCAGACATGCCCTGTGCTGTGTGTAGACATGCCCTGTGCTGTGCAGACATGCCCTATGCTGTGTGTAGACATGCCCTGTGCTGTGTGTAGACATGCCCTGTGCTGTGTAGACATGCCCTGTGCTGTGTGTAGACATGCCCTGTGCTGTGTGTAGACATGCCCTGTGCTGTGTGTAGACATGCCCTGTGCTGTGCAGACATGTTGTGCTGTGTGTAGACATGCCCTATGCTGTGTGTAGACATGCCCTGTGCTGTGTGTAGACATGCCCTGTGCTGTGCAGACATGCCCTGTGCTGTGTGTAGACATGCCCTGTGCTGTGCAGACATGTTGTGCTGTGCAGACATGCCCTGTGCTGTGCAGACATGTTGTGCTGTGCAGACATGCCCTGTGCTGTGCAGACATGTTGTGCTGTGTGTAGACATGCCCTGTGCTGTGTGTAGACATGCCCTGTGCTGTGTGCAGACATGAAGATGCTGGGCAGGCTGACAGAGCCTACAGACATGGAGACAGGCATCACACAGCTCCAGGCTGACCACGAGGCTCACCTCAGGCTGGCCCTCAACAGTGAGTCACCACTGCCAGTTGTGTTTTCATGTATTTACTTATCTATTTTATTTACTTCATTTAAGGTCAATGTTTTTTTTGTTTTTTTTAAGTATCCATTATCTATGCTAGCTTCCAACAGTTAGTCACAGCTGCCAGTTATATTTTCATGTATTTACTTATTGATTTTATTTATTGCATTTAAAGCCAATGTTTTTTTTAAAGTATCTATTATCTATGCTAACTTTCATCAGTGACTCATCACTGAAAGTTATGTTTTCATGTATTATTATTATTTTTTTTTTCATTCAAGGCCAATGTTTTTTTTAAGTATCTATTATCTATGCTAGCTTCTAACAGTGAAGCATGACTGCCAGTTATATTTTCATGTCTTTACTTATTTCTTTTTATTTCTTTTATTTAAGGTCAGTGTTGTTTTTTTTAAGTATCTATTATACTTCCATAGCTTCCAACAGTGAGTCATAACGGCCTGTTATATTTTCATGTGTTTACTTATTTGTTTATTTCATTTATTTTATTTAAGGTCAATGTTGTTTTGTTTTTTTAAGTATCTATTATCTATGCTAGCTTCCAACAGTGAGTCATAACGGCCTGTTATATTTTCATGTGTTTACTTATTTGTTTATTTCATTTATTTTATTTAAGGTCAATGTTGTTTTGTTTTTTTAAGTATCTATTATCTATGCTAGATTCCAACAGTGAGTCATTACGGCCTGTTATATTTATCATGTGTTTACTTATTTGTTTATTTCATTTATTTAATGTAAGGTTAATGTTTTGTTTGAAGTATCTATTATCTATGCTAGCTTCTAATAGTGAGTCATTACAGCCTGCTATATTTTCATGTGTTTACTTATTTGTTTATTTTATTTAAGGTCAGTGTTTTGTTTGAAGTATCTGTTATCTATGCTAGCTTCTAACAGTGAGTCATCACAGCCTGTTATATTTTCATGTGTTTACTTATTTGTTTATTTCATATATTTCATTGAAGGTCGATGTTTTGTTTGAAGTATCTGTTATCTATAGTGAGTCATTATGGCCTGTTATATTTTCATGTGTTTACTTATTTGTTTGTTTATTTTATTGAAGGTCAGTGTTTTGTTGAAGTATCTGTTATCTATGCTAGCCTGCCAAGGCCTGACCATCATGTTGGCTTTGTCCGGTCAGGTATCTGCTCCCTTCCAAAAAAAGAAACATTTTTTTCATTTTTTCGCAATGTATGCACCAAAGACGATAATCTACAGTACATGTACAGATGTGCTTGAAAGCATGGTCTTCATAGTTACTGTGCAAGCAGTCGTAGAGAGAGCAACACATGAAAAGTGCTTGCAATCTCAAACTGATTGAAATTTATTCTGAAAATTGTTTTTTCTTCAGAAAAAAACAAGAAAGATTTTTGAAGTTCTGTTCACTCTAAAAATGAGTTGTTCCAAGGTCTCATGTCTTGCAGCGTTTATGTGTGTACGTGAGGTGTGGCACGTCAATTAGTCAGCAAGACATGTGGGCAGGGTGAACGTTGTGCCAGGGACCATGGGTAGCCCCCAAAGTACACCAGCGCTGTGTTGACTGTGAGGCGATTTACACTGTGACCTGTACTGTATGTCGATGATTCTGCTGTTTGCTTGCATTCACTTTGGTCTGTTTACATCAGCTAGAAAATGCTTGCTGCTGGCTGCAGGAGAACAAATTCGAGACATCTTTTTACTGGAATGTTATCTGCATTAGACTACATTGTGAGGTAGTCAGAGTGTTTTGATTTGGATGTGTACAGGTCTGAGTGTAGGGTAAACATGTGAACTCACTTGAGAGCCGAACAGACCTGATTTTACCAAAAGTAAATCACCTCTGTTGTTCAGAGAGAGGGGTTCTTTTTTTGTTTTTTTATTTTGGCTAAGCTGTGACTGGCAGTGTCCTGCTGAAGAACGTGGCTGTACAGATGATGATGACGATGACGATGATGGCCATGGTATTTTGCAGTGCCCAAGCTGCGGAGTGTGGCCTACCTGACACGCTCAGTGCACGAGGCAGAGAACGAGGCGGTGGTGGACCGGTCTGTGGAGTTCATCAACTCCATGCTGGCCACGCAGGCCGGGCAGGTTGACCCCAAGCCCCTGCCCTGGATGGTGATGGCCCCCGTGCTGCCCTTCTCTGCCAGCGACATGGAGCAGCACTGTGGCATCCACGACAGATACGTCCGCTTCAGCCCCTCAGACCTCACCAACGGCTGCTTCCTCGTCTGTCTGGCCAGGAGGGTGAGTGACATCTCTGGCAGTGCCATTCCCACTTGTTATTGTTGTTGATTTTAGCTCAGTCAGCTGTCCTCTCACAGCATTAACAGGGCTGAGAACACTGTTCTTCGAAGAGAACCTACACTGTATGATACACTTGAACAGAACCTAGGTTACACAATACAGCTGAATAGAACCTGGACTTAATGGTACAGTTGAACTGAGCTTAGATTATACGGTACAGTTGAACAGAACCTAGACTATGATGCACAGTTGACCAGAACCCAGATTGTACAGCACATTGAAGAGAACCAAGACATAATAGAGTGGAACAGAATGAATACTGTGCAGTACAGCTGGATAGAACTATGCAGTACAGCTGGATAGAACTATGCAGTACAGCTGGATAGAACTATGCAGTACAGTTGGGTAGAACTAGACTATGCAGTACTGTTGGGTAGAACTAAACTATGCAGTACAGCTGGGTAGAACTATGCAGTACAGTTGGGTAGAACTAGACTATGCAGTACTGTTGGGTAGAACTAAACTATGCAGTACAGCTGGGTAGAACTAGACTATGCAGTACTGTTGGGTAGAACTACACTATGCAGTACAGTTGGGTAGAACTAGACTATGCAGTACTGTTGGGTAGAACTAAACTATGCAGTACAGTTGGGTAGAACTAAACTATGCAGTACAGTTGGGTAGAACTAGACTATGCAGTACTGTTGGGTAGAACTAAACTATGCAGTACAGTTGGGTAGAACTAAACTATGCAGTACAGCTGGGTAGAACTAGACTATGCCGTACAGTTGGATAGAACTAGACTTTGCACTTCAGTTACAGAGAAAAACTTTGACGTGGAAAACAGTACAGTGTAACAGAACATCATTGCGGTGTTTTCTCACATGATTTTGTTTTTCCTCTCTACAGCCCGAGGACGCCTCCACGATCATCGCCCGAGCCAGGAGCAAGGGGCTGCTGGGCAAACACTCCTCCAAGCCCACCACCAGCAGCGGGGACAGGGAGGATGGGGAGGGAAGTGACGAGGGGGAGGCCCCTCCCTCTCACCCCACCCAGAGGCGATGGTCGACCAACAGCAGGAGAAACAGGGCCCTGGCCTTCAGGCGCCTGTCCAGCCCCGTGCGGCCCTGTGCCCTCAAGGTGGCCAACTACAAGGTCCCCGAGCACCACAAGGTGGTCTTCCACCCCATGCCTTTCAAGTGACCATGCTGACCCCTGACCCTTCCTTTCCCTGTCTGTGGCCTGTCAGTCTGCTTTCAGTGGGCCAGCAGCCGTGTGTTGGTTGCTGACAGTTAGCTGTTTGTGACCAGCTTGAGTTCAGCTTCACCCAGGGGCTGGAAGTTTATGTACATCATCTGCTTCAACTGTTTTTTTAGGTTTTTTTGGAAGTAATTTGGTATTGGTGAGAGTGTGTTCAAGACTCAACATCGCTTCTGATGGAAATGGTTTAGCTGTAGAAACCTGTGTAGATAAATAGTGCCATAGTTTGGGGGTGGTATTTTAGTTCTTTAACACAGACAAAACTCAGGATAAGGGTGTGTGATTTAAGGTCATGTGATCAGCAGTCATCTCAAAATGTGAAGAGCCACAGTCAGTCAGGTGGGTCATATCCTGGGCACTGCAAACAAAACAAGCAGTGCATTGCCATGCCCGGCTGCACCACACAGAATTCTCAATGTCTGAAAGTCCACATGTCTTTGACATCTGCACACAGACAATGAAGCACACTCCCCTGTCTGCAGCTCTGTCTGCCGTGGCAGTCTCTTGATACAGAACATCTCATCACCGTGTTTTACCCCAACATACTGGTGCTGATCAAATTATTTAGCAGTTTGACACAGCAATCACATCCTAACTAGATGCCAGTCTGTTTGGTTGTCTGACATGGCAGTCTCATCACAATATACCTATTTGCTAGTCTAATTATTTAACAGTTTCATACATCAGTCTTAACATAACTAGGTGCTAGTCTACTTGGGTGTCTGACATGGCAGTCTTGTTACAACATACCTGCTTGGCAGTTTAATTATTTGGCAGTTTGGCACAGCAGTCTTATCACAAAATACTTAGGTGCTGTCCTAATTGTTCGGCAGTTTGACACAGAATTCTTCATAAACACACCTAGGTGCTAGTCTGATTATTTGGCAGTCTGACCCAGTGGTGCAGCCGAAAGGTCTGATCATTTGGCAGTCTGACCCAGTGGTGCAACAGTAAGGTCTGATCATTTGGCAGTCTGACCCAGTGGTGCAGCAGTAAGGTCTGATCATTTGGCAGTCTGACCCAGTGGTGCAACAGTAAGGTCTGATCATTTGGCAGTCTGACCCAGTGGTGCAACAGTAAGGTCTGATCATTTGGCAGTCTGACCCAGTGGTGCAGCAGTAAGGTCTGATCATTTGGCAGTCTGACCCAGTCATGCAGCAGTAAGGTCTGATCATTTGGCAGTCTGACCCAGTCATGCAACAGTAAGGTCTGATCATTTGGCAGTCTGACCCAGTCATGCAGCAGTAAGGTCTGATCATTTGGCAGTCTGACCCAGTCATGCAACAGTAAGGTCTGATCATTTGGCAGTCTGACCCAGTCATGCAACAGTAAGGTCTGATCATTTGGCAGTCTGACCCAGTCATGCAACAGTAAGGTCTGATCATTTGGCAGTCTGACCCAGTCATGCAGCAGTAAGGTCTGATCATTTGGCAGTCTGACCCAGTGGTGCAGCAGTAAGGTCTGATCATTTGGCAGTCTGACCCAGTGGTGCAACAGAAAGGTCTGATCATTTGGCAGTCTGACCCAGTGGTGCAACAGTAAGGTCTGATCATTTGGCAGTCTGACCCAGTTGTGCAACAGTAAGGTCTGATCATTTGGCAGTCTGACCCAGTTGTGCAACAGTAAGGTCTGATCATTTGGCAGTCTGACCCAGTTGTGCAACAGTAAGGTCTGATCATTTGGCAGTCTGACCCAGTGGTGCAACAGTAAGGTCTGATCATTTGGCAGTCTGACCCAGTTGTGCAACAGTAAGGTCTGATCATTTGGCAGTCTGACCCAGTGGTGCAACAGTAAGGTCTGATCATTTGGCAGTCTGACCCAGTCATGCAACAGTAAGGTCTGATCATTTGGCAGTCTGACCCAGTTGTGCAACAGTAAGGTCTGATCATTTGGCAGTCTGACCCAGTCATGCAACAGTAAGGTCTGATCATTTGGCAGTCTGACCCAGTTGTGCAACAGTAAGGTCTGATCATTTGGCAGTCTGACCCAGTCATGCAACAGTAAGGTCTGATCATTTGGCAGTCTGACCCAGTTGTGCAACAGTAAGGTCTGATCATTTGGCAGTCTGACCCAGTGGTGCAACAGTAAGGTCTGATCATTTGGCAGTCTGACCCAGTGGTGCAACAGTAAGGTCTGATCATTTGGCAGTCTGACCCAGTCATGCAACAGTAAGGTCTGATCATTTGGCAGTCTGACCCAGTGGTGCAGCAGTAAGGTCTGATCATTTGGCAGTCTGACCCAGTGGTGCAACAGTAAGGTCTGATCATTTGGCAGTCTGACCCAGTGGTGCAACAGTAAGGTCTGATCATTTGGCAGTCTGACCCAGTCATGCAACAGTAAGGTCTGATCATTTGGCAATCTGACCCAGTGGTGCAACAGTAAGGTCTGATCATTTGGCTTTCTGACCCAGTGGTGCAACAGTAAGGTCTGATCATTTGGCAGTCTGACCCAGTGGTGCAACAGTAAGGTCTGATCATTTGGCAGTCTGACCCAGTTGTGCAACAGTAAGGTCTGATCATTTGGCAGTCTGACCCAGTCATGCAACAGTAAGGTCTGATCATTTGGCAGTCTGACCCAGTCATGCAACAGTAAGGTCTGATCATTTGGCAGTCTGACCCAGTGGTGCAGCAGTAAGGTCTGATCATTTGGCAGTCTGACCCAGTCGTGCAACAGTAAGGTCTGAACCTTTCTTGCAAAACAGGCAGAGGGAAGCTAGACATTCTTTGAATAGCAAATGGAGAATGAATTAACTCTGAATCCCTCATTCACCTCCCCACCTCTTCCCCACCACACTTTTTATATTTTTTTCATTTTATAATTAAGATGATTTCTTTATACTTCTCACAGGTACTGCAGCTCTCAGGGATAATGTAAATGGCAAGCAGAAAGTGCATTGTGTAATGTGTGATAAGTGCTTGGAAGTGAATTACATACCTTCATGTTTTGCAACCTTATTCCAGAGAGAGAGCGAGAGAAAGAGAGACAGTGAGAGAGAGGGAGTATGCTATTTATGTACAAGAAATATTTAAGGCTTTCAACTGTATCATTCAGTGTTGTATACAGTGATTTATGTGCACTTTATCATTTGTTTCCTTTTTTAACTGTTAACTGACATGTCAGTTCACCAATTTTGTTCAATAAACCTGAAAGAAAAAAATGAAAAGGATTGACAATTTGCTTCAAAGTTGTCATGTCTGTGGCCTAGAGAAAGGAAAACTTGCAAAGAATCCTCCACTCTTCCTCTGATGTTACCTTCTGAAAATTCCTGATGTCAGTACAACAGCCTATGGTGTATGGTCCTAACCTCTGTGCTGGTCCTCATAACTGGAACAACCTTCCACATATCCCTTCATCTGACTCTGTCTCTGCCTTCTACTCTACTAAAAACTCATCTTTTCAAAACCTGTCTGAAAGCTTTCTCAGCCTCTTACTTCTACAACAATGATTCACCCACACCTGCCTACTCACTTAGCATGTATGAGGCATGAGAGAGGGCGAGGGGGTGGAGAGGACAGGAGGGAGAGAGAGTGGTCATGAAGAGTTCATGAAATCTGAAACTTTTTCGTTTATGTAACGTGTCCTGAACTCTTAGAAAGTGTGCTATACTAATGGACAATATTATTCACAATAATGTGTATTGCTTGAAGTCTTCAACTTCCCCTCCAATCACAATGCAGTGTGCACTGAGCTAATCATTCTGCATGGAATGGATCCCTCAGCATGGAACTGCACAACCAATACCTCCGACAAGTCCATACTGTTCACATTTCTCCACACCTTCATACTCTACACTGGTTCCCAGTTGAGGCGAGAATTACATACAAAGTTGTTACCCTCTGAAACTGCCTTCTGTCAATACAGGAACCTATGGTGAATGTGGTTTCCTCTTTGCTGCTCCTCATATCTGGAAGACCATCCTCATCATATCCCTGCATCTGATTCTGTCTCTGACTTACGCTTTATACTAAAAGTTCATCATTTTAAAACCTATCTATAAGCTCTCTCAGCTTCTCCAACACCATCCTTGTCAGCTCACTTTGGATGCATGAAGAATGAGAGTGGGGGGTGGGGAGGAGGAGGGAGGAGTTTTGAGAAAGAGTGGTCATGGATGATTCATGTGATTTCTTACTTTTTCTTTCATCTTAAGTGCCCTGAGCTCTTAGAGAGAAAGGGTGCTATATAAATGTACATTACACACGCGCACACGCACACACACATACATATATCTATATATATATATCAGTTTCTCTCTCTCTCTCTCTCTATATATATATAATCAGCATAATGTGCATTATAGAGTGCTTACCTGCAGTTCTACGTGCATTTAACAACATATGGCATTAACAAGGTACAGGAATTTACAAACTATTAAATAATGATACAAACTCGCTAAAAAAAAATAGTTTCACTAAAACAGTGTAACAACAAACACACACACACCTCTCCCTGCTTCACACGGAAACACCCAATGAACTCAAACATTCGATGCAATAGAACATTTATTGATGTTCCAGGACAGGTGCTGTGAACAGGTTGCCAGCCAGCAGTACTACAGAGACAAAGGTCTGCCCACTGGGCCTAGCTGTACAAAGCAGTGGAGCACTACTATAATTATCATACCTACTGCTGGTCTGCAGCTAGCCGACGATGACAATTAGAAGAAAAGAGAACATCCAAAACACCCTGCCTCTTCTCAATACACCAGTTTGAAAAAAGAAAGAAAGAAAAAAAGCAAAAGGACCTGTAGCCTTTCACAGCCTTTGGGGCAGTGAATTCCTGTCCACTGTGTCTTGGGTTAGGTACAGGAAGGTGTGTCTTGGGTTAGGTACAGGAAGGTGTGTCTTGGGTTAGGTACAGGAAGGTGTGTCTTGGGTTAGGTACAGGAAGGTGTGTCTTGGGTTAGGTACAGGAAGGCAGAGCCTGACTGACTCCATGCTGTCCCACATCCTCTACACACAGACCCATCTGCAGAACATAGCTAAAGAAAAAACACAAATAAAGCATACAACTGATTGACAGTGACCTGGTTCCTCAACAAACACTAGATCTTTGATTATTCACATAAAAAATAATCCATAAACATGGAACAGCATCTGACAAATTATAACAGCCATGACCATTGTCATCTTATTCTTCCCCCGTTTTGTATCTTCTCATGGAGATGTGTGTCTTGTTGAAATGTCCATGTCTTGTCTACTGCTGTGTCAAAAGAGGTTCAAATGCACTGTCATGTCAGTGTTAGTACTGACGTGACAATTTCAGTTAATACGTCAATGTGAATGTCAAAACATCAGTGTTAGTGTTAACACATCAATGTTAATGTTAACATGTTGATGATAGTGTAAACACTGCCACAGTGAACACCATGTTACCAGCCACTTGAAAGGCTTTATTTTTTTTTTTAAACCATTTTTGAGAACTATTTTGCTGTGAATAAAATGCACTACAAGCATATCCAGCCATGTTCAACACTGGCCATTGCAGAGAATGGTGGTAGAATCATGTATCTTCTCTGGAGCTAAAGACATGAGTACTGCAGTGACATAACTGTCTTGAGGAAGGGTAGCTGTCATTGTCAAACAGAAATCACAGATTTTGCGTGTAAACACATACCATAACTCAATGAACAAGCAGACACATAGAACACACACACACACACACACACACACACACACACACACACATGTAAAGAATGAACCTTGCAAAGTAAAGCACATGCATTATGAGCACATCTCTTTAAAAAAAAAAAAAAAAAAAAAAAAAGAAGAAGAAGAAAATGCTGCATTTCTACAAGGAAACAGAAAGCAGCAGCAGCAACAACACACAATTTTTGCCTGGGTTATTTCTCCTACCAGCAGATAGCACAGAATCCACAGTTACTGTTGACAGTAATCGTCAGCAATCACATCATCATTCCACTGATGGCTGGCACAGCATTCACTAACAGGCACAGACACAGCGCTCTATCACTGATGTCATAGGTAGGAGTACTCCCTTGTAGGAATTTCCTTATTGGCGAATTGACAATTTTTTTTTATAGAATCTATTTTTTGCTTCAGCACTCCACAAATGGACTTTGAAATTGACATTGTTCCTTACAGTCCACGATCCAGGTGAGACATTGTTCCTTACAGTCCATGATCCAGGTGAGACATTGTTCCTTACAGTCCATGATCCAGGTGAGACATTGTTCCTTACAGTCCATGATGAGACATTGTTCCTTACAGTCCATGATCCAGGTGAGACATTGTTCCTTACAGTCCATGATCCAGGTGAGACCTTGTTCCTTACAGTCCATGATCCAGGTGAGACCTTGTTCCTTACAGTCCATGATGAGACATTGTTCCTTACAGTCCACAATCCAGGTGAGACATTGTTCCTTACAGACCACGATCCAGGTGAGACATTGTTCCTTACAGTCCATGATCCAGGTGAGACATTGTTCCTTACAGTCCATGATCCAGGTGAGACATTGTTCCTTACAGTCCATAATCCAGGTGAGACATTGTTCCTTACAGTCCATGATCCAGGTGAGACATTGTTCCTTACAGTTCATGATCCAGGTGAGACATTGTTCCTTACAGTCCATGATGAGACATTGTTCCTTACAGTCCATGATCCAGGTGAGACATTGTTCCTTACAGTCCATGATCCAGGTGAGACATTGTTCCTTACAGTCCATGATCCAGGTGAGACATTGTTCCTTACAGTCCATGATGAGACACTGTTCCTTACAGTCCACGATCCAGGTGAGACATTGTTCCTTACAGTCCATGATCCAGGTGAGACATTGTTCCTTACAGTCCATGATCCAGATGAGACATTGTTCCTTACAGTCTATGATCCAGGTGAGACATTGTTCCTTACAGTCAATGATCCAGGTGAGACATTGTTCCTTACAGACCATGATCCAGGTGAGACATTGTTCCTTACAGACCATGATCCAGGTGAGACATTGTTCCTTACAGTCCACGATCCAGGTGAGACATTGTTCCTTACAGACCATGATCCAGGTGAGACATTGTTCCTTACAGACCATGATCCAGGTGAGACATTGTTCCTTACAGTCCATGATCTAGGTGAGACATTGTTCCTTACAGTCCATGATCCAGGTGAGACATTGTTCCTTACAGTCAATGATCTAGGTGAGACATTGTTCCTTACAGTCCACGATCCAGGTGAGACATTGTTCCTTACAGTCCATGATGAGACATTGTTCCTTACAGACCATGATCCAGGTGAGACATTGTTCCTTATGGTCAATGATCCAGGTGAGACATTGTTCCTTACTGTCCATGATGAGACATTGTTCCTTACAGACCATGATCCAGGTGAAACATTGTTCCTTATGGTCAATGATCCAGGTGAGACATTGTTCCTTACTGTCCATGATGAGACATTGTTCCTTACAGACCATGATCCAGGTGAAACATTGTTCCTTATGGTCAATGATCCAGGTGAAACATTGTTCCTTACAGTCCATGATCCTGGTGAGACATTGTTCCTTACAGACCATGATCTAGGTGAGACATTGTTCCTTACAGTCAATGATCCAGGTGAGACATTGTTCCTTACAGTCAATGATCCAGGTGAGACATTGTTCCTTACAGTTCATGATCCAGGTGAGACATTGTTCCTTACAGTCAATGATCCAGGTGAGACATTGTTCCTTACAGTCAATGATCCAGGTGAGACATTGTTCCTTACAGACCATGATCCAGGTGAGACATTGTTCCTTACAGTCAATGATCCAGGTGAGACATTGTTCCTTACAGTCAATGATCCAGGTGAGACATTTTTCCTTACAGTTCATGATCCAGGTGAGACATTGTTCCTTACAGTCCATGATGAGACACTGTTCCTTACAGTTCATGATATAGGTGAAACATTGTTCCTTACAATCCATGATCCAGGTGAGACATTGTTCCTTACAGTCCACGATCCAGGTGAGACATTGTTCCTTACAGTCCATGATCCAGGTGAGACACTGTTCCTTACAGTCAATGATCCAGGTGAGACATTGTTCCTTACAGTCCATGATCCAGGTGAGACATTGTTCCTTACAGTCCATGATGAGACATTGTTCCTTACAGTCCATGATCCAGGTGAGACATTGTTCCTTACAGTCCATGATCCAGGTGAGACATTGTTCCTTACAGTCCATGATGAGACATTGTTCCTTACAGTCCATGATCCAGGTGAGACATTGTTCCTTACAGTCCATGATGAGACATTGTTCCTTACAGTCCAGGTGAGACATTGTTCCTTACAGTCCATGATGAGACATTGTTCCTTACAGTCAATGATCCAGGTGAGACATTGTTCCTTACAGTCCATGATGAGACATTGTTCCTTACAGTCCAGGTGAGACATTGTTCCTTACAGTCCATGATGAGACATTGTTCCTTACAGTCAATGATCCAGGTGAGACATTGTTCCTTACAGTCCATGATGAGACATTGTTCCTTACAGTCCAGGTGAGACATTGTTCCTTACAGTCCATGATGAGACATTGTTCCTTACAGTCCATGATCCAGGTGAGACATTGTTCCTTACAGTCCATGATGAGACATTGTTCCTTACAGTCCAGGTGAGACATTGTTCCTTACAGTCCATGATGAGACATTGTTCCTTACAGTCCACGATCCAGGTGAGACATTGTTCCTTACAGTCCATGATGAGACATTGTTCCTTACAGTCCATGATCCAGGTGAGACATTGTTCCTTACAGTCCATGATGAGACATTGTTCCTTTCTGTCCATGATCCAGGTGAGACATTGTTCCTTACAGTCCATGATGAGACATTGTTCCTTACAGTCCATGATCCAGGTGACAGCAGCAAACAGAACATCCACAGTCAATGAACTTTTTTCTGGAATGGTCAGATTAGCAGCAATACCCTGATGACAGTAATGCCCTTAGAAAGGTACTAAATTAAAAATAAAACAAATCCATAACAGTGCAACATCAAGTTCCCTTAAGGTTTGTAGTTCACCAGAAGGGGGTGGTGTGTCTGGGAATGCCCATGGTGGGTCAGGTCAAATTTGGGTTGGGAGTTTCTGACTGAATCTTTCTTGGCCAACATGTTCTGGACAAAACCAAAAAGAAAGGTGACCAGTGTGTCCGCAGAAAAAAGAAAAAGAACAGTAAGTGCAAACCCAGGCACAGGAAAAGCTGTGGTTGTGACTGATATCACCGGAGTGTAATCAGTTCATTTCACTTGATGATTGGAAACTGGCCTGAGTTAGTTATTCATTTATTTTGCTGTCAGGATTTGCAGATTAACCATTGAAATAAGTTTAAACCAAAAAAATGTAGCCTATGAGCATTTGACTTATTTCTTGTTATGTACCTTTTATCTTTTTGTCACCCTTCCATGCGAAAAACCTCCAAAGAATCCTGCAAATCTTCTAGTCCAGTGCTATGTATCTCCCATCAACAATACTCGCCCTGTGCAACAAGAGAACATGGAGACCATCATCATGAAGAGGCGGTGGAAACAGTTTGGATATGTCACGTGAAGAGATAAAGGTCATGTCACCTGCAAGTCCTTCACTGGACATCAGAAGGCAGATGCCAGAGAGGAAAGCCAAAGAACACATGGTGCAGAACGGCTGAAGAACTAAAGGCCCTGAAGCACACATGGGGTACCATTAAAAGACTGGTCCAAATCGGACAAGAGTGGTGGTTCTTCATTGTTGTCCTACATACCACAGGGTGCAATGGGCAGCCAGATAAGATAGAGGAAAGACCTTTCATTTTTCCCAACCCGAAAAGGACTGGTTGACAAGATAGTGGGTGGAAATCCTAAAATACATGATAGTTGTACAAATGTTTCTCTGCTTCTTTCTAACAGCTGAAAATGGCTTGTACAGTTGTAAATGTTTTCATCTGTTTGATATCTCAGAAAGTAGTGACAGTTCAAAAGTTCCTCTGCAGAAGAAAGTAAAGAAGCCATCAAAATGATCTCAGACACAGGCTACATGGGCACTAAAAGACACAAACACAACATATTTGTATTCACATCAGACCAATGACATGTATGCCCATGTGTTTTGTGTGTGTGTGTGTTTTTTTTTTTTCACATGCACAGTCATATCGCAAACAGCACATGTATTCACATCGCTAGCAGTATCACTTTCACAACATAAACTCTTTACGTTCATCTACTGGAATATGTGTCAAAAACTGTACCTGTTGATGCAAACAAAAATACTGATATTTTGATATTCTTCTCTGACATCTGAGTGACACAGTAATAGAAAAACATTAAAAAAAATTCACTTGGGCAGTGGAGTAAGCACAACTGCTTTTTACATCCAGTTTTTATGGGACAGAAGGGAAAGAATGAGAGAGAGAGTGAGATAGAGAGAAACAGAGACAGAGAGGGTGGTGGGAGAGAGAGAGACAGAGATAGGGACAGAGGGTGTGGGGCAGGGTATATGAAGCAAATGAGTAAGGGAGGGAATGACAGGTTCCCTCCCCTTCCTCCATTCTGACATTTTCCCATGATGTCAGCAGAACAAACTGGCCCCAAACACGCTTGCCAGGGCAGTGACGGCAGCCAGTGAAATACCTTCTGTGACCCTGCCTTGACACACGCTTTCACCTTGCCTTTCCACCTTTGAACGGTTTTCCTGTCTCACAGGAACAAAGCTTTCCACCTTTCAATGGGTTTCCTGTCTCACAGGAACAAATGGGTTTCCTGTCTCACAGGAACAAAGCTTTCCACCTTTCAACAGTTTTCCTGTCTCACAGGAACAAAGCTTTCCACCTTTCAACAGTTTTCCTGTCTCACAGGAGCAAAGCTTTCCACCTTTCAACTGGTTTTCCTGTCTCACAGGAGCAAAGCTTTCCACCTTTCAACAGTTTTCCTGTCTCACAGGAACAAAGCTTTCCACCTTTCAACAGTTTTCCTGTCTCACAGGAGCAAAGCTTTCCACCTTTCAATGGGTTTCCTGTCTCACAGGAGCAAAGCTTTCCACCTTTCAATGGGTTTCCTGTCTGACAGGAACAAAGCTTTCCACCTTCCAATGGGTTTCCTGTCTCACAGGAGCAAAGCTTTCCCCCTTCCAATGGGTTTCCTGTCTCACAGGAACAAAGCTTTCCCCCTTCCAATGGGTTTCCTGTCTCACAGGAGCAAAGCTTTCCACCTTCCAATGGGTTTCCTGTCTGACAGGAACAAAGCTTTCCCCCTTCCAATGGGTTTCCTGTCTCACAGGAACAAAGCTTTCCCCCTTCCAATGGGTTTCCTGTCTCACAGGAGCAAAGCTTTCCACCTTTCAATGGTTTTCCTGTCTCACAGGAACAAAGCTGATCACAAGTCGGCAGGCTGAGCTAACTGAAAGGAAGACTTGGGTGGAAACATACTTGGGCCTGTCACCCCTCCTGGGGTATAGTGAGTCAACAAGCGTCTCCACAGTCCCCTATCCTCTGCCTTTGCTTCCTGGTGACGCCCATCTTCTTGGTGTCTGCCTCCACGTCTCTTCATCAGATGGAAAATTACAAACAAAAACTGTACAAGTACAGAAGAGAGAGAGCAAGAGAGAGCGAGCAAGCGAGAGAGAGAGAGAGAGAGAGAGAGAGAGAGAGAGAGAGGGTTAATTCATGTATAGGCCTGATCTGAGAGAGAGACAGAGACAGAGAGTCTAGTCAAATCTGTAAAAAAAAAAAAGAAGGAAAAGCCAATAAAATTATCACAGAAATACCAAGGGGCGGGCAACAAAAGTAAAAGATAGCCACCTGACATTATTATGCATACATACGACACACAGAACATTCACAGCAGCCACCTGACATTATTATGCATACATACGACACACACAACATTCACAGCAGCCACCTGACATTATTATGCATACATACGACACACACAACATTCACAGCCTCCGTGATCGCACAATTCCCACTGTTTTCACAGAGTTCTGTCATCAGTGTTTCAGGGATTGAAAAAAAGGCTAAAGGTCCCATAGCAAATGTATGGCTGTATTGTTGGGTTACGGTCCTGGTCAGGCATCTGCTTGGCAGATGTGGTGTAGCGTGTATGGATTTGACTGAACGCAGTGACGCCTCCTTGAGCTACTGATACTGATACTGGCCGTATGGGCAGTGAATACAAGTTCATTGTGTCTAGGACTCAGCTTGGGAAGGGGGGGCCCAATCTTCTCCTTCCTCTGCTGTTAAACTCCCCCTGGCTGAAGACAGGTGGACTAGGAAAATCGGAGTAAAGTGCCTTTACTTTCAAATGTTTTGCTTCCTGATCACTGGTGAACACTCGACAGAAGTCCGACATCCAACCAGTTCTGCCATTCAGGATGGCAGATCAAATCATCTCCTCCCTGTTACACATATACACTGTGTGTCCATCACACCAACACAAGATATAAAGCACAGCAGTATACTTAATGCACAAAACATGGCACTACACATTAAACGAACATAACACAAATTGCATTGCACTACTTCAAATAAATGCAAACAGCATTGTCCAAACTAAAACAACAAAAAACCAGAATGTTAAAAAATGAAGTCATTTGAACGAAACAAAGTTAACTCAACAACAAAAGTGGTTGATTTGTGTATATAGCACCATATGGATAAAAAGCAAAGTGAGCATAAATGAAAATTTAAAAAAAGACAAAAAAAGCTGTAAAAATATATCACATTTCATTTTAAACACAATCTGATGACTAACAGAACCACACACACACACACACAAAACAACAACAACAACAAAAAACATGTATAGAGTACACGTTCAGTAAGAAGACAAAAATACCATATTATGACAGAGAATTCTGGGCCATTGCCAATCACAGTGTCTTCATCCCATATTGTGCTTCTTCATCTGTGTTTGTGGGCTGCCACTCCCACCTTCTCTTGTACACATGAGTGGTCTTTTACACACACGCCTGTTTTCACCCTAGATGCCATGAAGACAGCCACACTCCATCTTCGGGGTGTGCGTGCTGTGTATGTTCTTGTTTTCATAACCCATGACATGTACATTTGATCTTCTGCATGCATATATACATAGTGGTGGTTAAGTCACTAGCAGGTTGCACATCTGCTGACCTGGGAGACAGAAAAATCTGCACCTTTATACTGTGACCAGGATTCAAACCAAGGATCACAAGCTTGAAACTGAAACAAGGTGGGTAAATGGATTTCAAAGAGAATGCCATGCTTGTAGAAAATGTAACATGAATACTGTTGGTGGTGAATCTTATCTTAACATGGAGTGTCCATGATTTTCTGATATTTATAAAAGGTTGTTACCTGGTAAATAGTCATACTGAAAGTATGTATTCTCATGCAAGCGAATGGGTTCTGTTAAGACATATATAGTGAATTCATATTATAACTTGCAGTGTTGTGTAGGACATTTTCCCTTTGATAAAGGAATGCTAACACATTTTATCTTTGGTGCAAACATTATGATAAAATCTAGTAGTGTTTTTGTAAAATTGTTTTCTGAAACCCTTTATGCCCAAATGGTTCACGAGTTGATTAAAAATCTAAAATCTTGAAAAAACAAAACAACAAATCCTAAAGTGTGCATGCTTCTGAAGGCAGTTCATTAAACCCTACCATTTCACTGCATGTGAAGCACACAAACTGTATCACAAGAAAACATATCTTAGCACATCAATCAATGAAGCATAGAGATAACAACAAGATGCTCTCCCCTTTTCTCAAAGAAAACACACACAGTACAGTAGTATCTTATCATATCATCAAACCTTGAACACAGCTAATCTGCATTCACACACAACAAAGCTGAAATTACAAGTTAAAAAACGCTACGTGACTGCTGTACAAAAATAATTCAGTACATACAGAAAGCATTTCAAGTTTAATTGAAAACATTTTCTTGTTTATCAAAACACATTATTATATAATAATGCAGTTAGCACACATCCTTGCTGACAGCGTAGATATCAAAACACATTGTTGCTTGCCAGCACAAAAATATGCAGTCTGCACAAAAACACAGTCTGCTGAACAGACCATGGGCTACAATGGTACCAGCAACTGGAGTGGTGTACAGTATCACATTGTTTTTCCCCACAAAAGAAGTGGAATGACGTCTATATTGAAAAACTACCAGACATCACAACATCCAAATAAAACTATCACAGTTAAACTTGATCATGAGCTCTCCCTACTTCTAACCACATCACTTTCTTTCTGCCCTTTTCATACCTAGAGAAAACAACAACAAAACCTTAACTGAAACAATCAGCCCAACTGGTGAGCAAATTAAACCAGTTTGAAAGCTTAATTTCCCAAGTGGTGTTTTGCAGCAGAGTTCTACATCTGTACATTTCTGAAAACATGTCAGCCAACTTATTCAAACTATTATTTCAAACAATACCTAAGCTGATCTCATTGTGGGGACTTACTCAACTTCCTGACTTCACAGAGAATAATGCATGAATTGGATGTTAGTAACTTCTAAACTAATGAAGGAGCAGTAATGCAGTCATGATGAGTAATAAGAAAAAAGAAAAAAGAAACAACTGAAAGACCAATGAAAACAGCACAATCCATGAAAGTTGTTTCTTACATCACAAATAACACTCTTAGCAACACTGAAAACAAAAACAACAACAACAACAACAACAAAACCACCCCAAAACCCCAATAAACAAATCACATAAACTTCACTGGAAAATAATGCTGACTGGTCTTTACAACACTGCTTACACCCTGTCAAAAAACAAGAAGAAGAACAAAAACCATCATCACCACCATTAAAACAAGGATCAACACAACATTCAGATCACTGTTAAATCAATGTTTTTAACAAAGTATCACAAGGAGGGAGGGTTTCACACCAGTACAGCAACAACAAAACAACTCAAAACCTCACACACACACACACACACACACACACACACATCACCATCACTAACAACAAAAATACAAACAAACAAAAAAACCCCTTAAAATGACTTAACGAACATCTCCCCTCCACCACAAATAATTAAAAAAAAAAAGAGAAAAGTTTAAACAAACTGGTAGACACTGTATGTGAAACGAGTGCAGATGCACCAGAGAAGAGATCACTGCATCTAGTTCTCCTGACAATCCTTAACAACAAATATAAACCCAAGCTATGTTAAGAATCAATCACCTTATAATCTGAAAGGGACAACATCCTCCCTTTGTTAAATGTTAATCAGGTCAGTTTCAGTTTCTGGGAAGTGTCAGAGCGTGCAGACAGATCCAAACACTACAACTAATGATCTGCTGTTAAAAAGGCAACAACAACAAAAAAACAAACAAAGCAAAAAATGCAGTGAATCAGTTGATAAGTTAAAAGGGACATCCTTAACTGTCGTTAACTATACAAATTTAGTGTATGCTTTCAAGGCCCAACCAGCCTGTCAGGTTCATGCATAGGTCAGGCATCTGCTTCTTTATATTATGTTTTGAGCAGATGTGGTGTGGCGTATATCGAGTATATATCAATCAGTTTGAAACCTCCTTGAAACTGAAACCAGTTAACTGTCAATCATTGAATAATCTAAAGGGACACCAAAGCAAAACAACTGCTTCACTATCTCCCTTCTCCATAATCATAGAATCTGTGTCAAAGGGGCTGCTACTGTTAAGTGGTCTGGAAATACGATTCTTAGGGCCTAATAATGCAAGGAACACAAAATTCATGCAGTTTTCGGGGGAGGGGGGGGGGGGGGGGGGGTGTGTGTGTGGGGGGGGGGAGAGCAGAGCAGGGGGAATGGGAGCAAGAGTTCTCTCCCCTGAATAGGGTACCTCCGTGTTCCTCTCTCAGTAAAAAAACCAAAAAAACAAAACTAAAATGAAACAAAACAACAAGAGTGAAATATGAGTTGTATAAGCCCTCAACCTGCAGTCTTTTGTTGTCAGCCAGACTGCCTGGCTTTGGACTCATTCTTGAGGCTCCATAATCAAAGGGACACAAATACGTTTTTTGACAGAAGCAAGAGTTATATGCATGGGACCAGCTTCATTGTATTCCTCTCACTCCATCACTAGAAAATAATAACAATAAATAAAATGAAATAAAACAAAATGAAACAAATCAAAATCTGTTAAATAAATACAAAATGTGTGTCATACAAGACTGCCAGGGCTCTCAATCTGAAAAATCTTTTGTTGTCAACCACACCTGCTGGGCACTGGACTGTTTCAACAGTCTTTGTTTTGGTATAGGTCCCACACCACCACACCATACTCCGACGTGGAGCAGGCTAACACTAAGTAGGCCATCCATCAACTCTCAAGGGGAAGTAAAGGAGTAAGTAGGGGTGGGGGTGAGAGTGGAGAGCACGGAGCTGCATAGGACTATTCAGCTTGGTGGTGGAGAGAGGGGGCAGTTTCTGAGATTTAACTTGAGGAAAGCAAGTTTATAGTTGGCCGTCTTGCAGAGATCAATGATTTGGGAGTCAAAATTGCTTTCCTAACATGCACAATTAAAGTTGGTAAATTACACTAACTCACAAGTTTTGTAACTCCAAAACTTGTCTTTGTATTTTTGTATTAGTTTAATCATCCAGTTCAAAATTCTATTGTGAGCTGGCGTACCTTTTGAAAAAACAACAACCTTCTGCAAAGATATTTATCAAACTGGTCTCTCCTCCACATTCTATACATTCTATGATAACCCCATCCTCCCATAACAACAACATCACACAGTGACAAAATGACACATTTCCAGTAAAAAAAAAACCACACACACAAAAAAACAAAAAAACCTGCAAAGACTGTGACATCACACAAAAAGCTTATTTGCAACTAACACTGCTCAGCACACTCAGCAGACTGGAAAACAAGCGAGTTCTAGGCCAGTTCATGTCAAAGCACTTCAGTGTTGATAGTTTGTGCACACATAGCTACTCTCCCCTACACAGCTGACCACAGGTGTCAAATCAACACTTCAGTTACATCCAACCACAAGAAAAAAAAAAAAAAAAAAAAAAGGAAAAGAAAAAGAAAAAAAAAAGACAAAAAAAAGACACAATGAATGTCACGTTTATTGTGGTGTGTCGTTGACAGTTCTGCAGAGAACCCAGAATTCACACAGCCTTCACACATGCCACATCACACATTGCTTTCCCCCTGCGACGCTGAAGCCAGGGCACAGCGCAGCCAGCTACTTGGGGGAGACCAGCTGTGCCATGGAACCAAACATACACTGCACACTCTGCTTCAGGCTCAGACTCAGCCTCTGCACACAGACAGGTGGGACAAGCGTTACAGAATTACCATACCTTTTCCCCTTCATTGGTTCTCTGGCCTTCTGTCGGCATGTGTTCTGAAGTTCTGTCTTTCATCCATTTGTTTCAGCGCTGTGCTTGCATGTGAATGCTGTGTCAAAGTGCTGTCATTTATTCCCGCACATGATTTAGTTCTATGGAAATACATTTCTTCTTTATCATGACATTCATAAAGATCACAAACTTTTTTTTGGATGTGATTAATTTATGGCAAAAAATCACATTGCACAACAACATTGCAGCAAAAATGATAATGCTATCATACTAGGTATGGAGAAAAAATAATGTATACCAGGCATTACTATGTCATACTGTGTGGCATTGACCTCATGTTGTTCATCACACATGAAGACACTCAACGAAGTGTTATCAGTTTTGTGGCAGTGATTTGCTGGTCACTTGTTTCAACATTGCACTGTTTCCCTGGTTCCGTGAATAAAACAAACAAACAAACCACCAAACAACAACATGAAAAAAACCCAAACAGGCAAACCCAGATCAAGGTTTTCACTTTGTCATCTGACATTTCTGTAAGATTTTTGACATTGTCCTTATTCTTTTGGTTTGAGTTATGTTTGTCTGTCAAGCACTGAGTTATGATAACAATGAAACATTTTTGTGACAACACTTATTGGTACAGAGCACATGTCTATGAGCTTCTGAAGAAAAACTATCAAAATAAAGACAAAAAGAACATGACATATATCTGTGTGCATGCAAGATACTGATCAACTTTTATTTGCATGTAAACAACAGTGTTGTAAAGCGAAGCAAGAGCTGAGAGAAATTTTCATGGGACACAACAACTTCCAGTCATACCCACAGCTCTGGTATTAGAGTTATTTCCCTTACACTGCATCTCTCTCACACACACACTGATGCAGACTTTCACCATGTCAAAGCACGTGTTAACCCCTGAACTGTTGAACCTGGGTGAAATATAACCAGTGTGCTGCATGAACCTTAAGTGCAGGAACATGACTTTTTGTGTACTTTTCAAAGTTGTAATTGATATTTACTGCAGTGCAATTCATGGTGACAAGGAGTCCAAAGAATGACCAGCCTCCTGACCTGTAAACCTCAGTCTTTTCACTGTCAGGTGACAGTCATTCACTGTACAGCATTCTTGTCAGCAGCAGTCAAAAGAGTCAATCAACCATGAAAGTGCTTATGATTGTGGACATTCTCAAACCAGTTTTGTTTGAACATCAAACAGAACATCTCAGCAAAGAACGAAGCTTTGACAAAATGTCAGTAAGGCACCAAAGATGCAGACCTCCATAGGCTTCAATGACACTGATGATGGTAAGACGAGAGCTGACCAGTCTAAGTCAAGTGGCAGGCATTATATACATGACTTTAACAACTAGAGTGCAGGCATAATAAGCATTCAAAGCTGAATCAACCAGTTAGAGTGTAGGCATCACAAACAAAGCAACCTGTTAGTGTTGGTATTAACAGTCAATACCTGATCAACAAGTGACAGCACTGGCAACATGAACAGTATTTGATCAGCCAGTTAGAGTGCAGGCACCATGAACAATCAGTACTCGTTCAACCAGTTTTAGTGCAGACATCAAAGTCAGTACTCGTTCAACCAGTTTTAGTGCAGACATCAAAGTCAGTATTCAATCAGCCAGTTTTAGTGCAGACATCAAAGTCAGTATTCAATCAGCCAGTTTTAGTGCAGACATCAAAGTCAGTATTCAATCAGCCAGTTTTAGTGCAGACATCAAAGTCAGTATTCAATCAGCCAGTTTTAGTGCAGACATCATAGTCAGTATTCAATCAACCAGTTTTAGTGCAGACATCAAAGTCAGTATTCAATCAGCCAGTTTTAGTGCAGACATCATAGTCAGTATTCAATCAACCAGTTTTAGTGCAGACATCATAGTCAGTATTCAATCAGCCAGTTTTAGTGCAGACATCATAGTCAGTACTCAATCAACCAGTTTTAGTGCAGACATCAAAGTCAGTACTCAATCAACCAGTTTTAGTGCAGACATCATAGTCAGTACTCAATCAGCCAGTTTTAGTGCAGACATCAAAGTCAGTATTCAATCAGCCAGTTTTAGTGCAGACATCAAAGTCAGTATTCAATCAGCCAGTTTTAGTGCAGACATCATAGTCAGTACTCAATCAACCAGTTTTAGTGCAGACATAGTCAGTACTCAATCAACCAGTTTTAGTGTAGACATCATAGTCAGTACTCAATCAACCAGTTTTAGTGCAGACATCATAGTCAGTACTCAATCAACCAGTTTTAGTGCAGACATCATAGTCAGTACTCAATCAACCAGTTTTAGTGTAGACATAGTCAGTACTCAATCAATCAGTTTTAGTGTAGACATAGTCAGTACTCAATCAACCAGTTTTAGTGTAGACATAGTCAGTACTCAATCAACCAGTTTTAGTGTAGACATAGTCAGTACTCAATCAACCAGTTTTAGTGCAGACATAGTCAGTACTCAATCAATCAGTTTTAGTGTAGACATAGTCAGTACTCAATCAACCAGTTTTAGTGCAGACATCATAGTCAGTACTCAATCAACCAGTTTTAGTGCAGACATAGTCAGTACTCAATCAATCAGTTTTAGTGCAGACATAGTCAGTACTCAATCAACCAGTTTTAGTGTAGACATATAATTATAATTATATTCAAATAATGTTTCTTAATTCTTTCTGTTTTTACATTAAGAATACTAGTTATTACCTGCAGTGTGTGGATGTATGTATGAAACGATGTATGTGATATTTTTTACATTTGTATCTTCGTAATATTTGTTGGGGCTGTTGTTGGCTTTTACAGTTATGGTCCCCATGTTGTTTACTTGTCTATGTTGTGATAATGCACCTGACCAAATTTCTCCAGGTGGAGATAATAAAGTTATTCTTATCTTATCTTATCTTATCTTATCTTATAGTCAGTACTCAATCAACCAGTTTTAGTGTAGACATAGTCAGTACTCAATCAATCAGTTTTAGTGCAGACATCATAGTCAGTACTCAATCAACCAGTTTTAGTGCAGACATCATAGTCAGTACTCAATCAACCAGTTTTAGTGCAGACATAATTGTCATTACTCAATCAACCAGTTTTAGTGCAGACATCATAGTCAGTACTCAATCAACCAGTTTTAGTGCAGACATCATAGTCAGTACTCAATCAACCAGTTTTAGTGCAGACATCATAGTCAGTACTCAATCAACCAGTTTTAGTGTAGACATCATAGTCAGTACTCAATCAACCAGTTTTAGTGTAGACATAGTCAGTACTCAATCAACCAGTTTTAGTGCAGACATCATAGTCAGTACTCAATCAACCAGTTTTAGTGCAGACATCATAGTCAGTACTTGTTCAACCAGTTTTAGTGCAGACATCATAGTCAGTACTCAATCAACCAGTTTTAGTGTAGACATCATAGTCAGTACTCAATCAACCAGTTTTAGTGTAGACATAGTCAGTACTCAATCAACCAGTTTTAGTGCAGACATCATAGTCAGTACTCAATCAACCAGTTTTAGTGCAGACATCATAGTCAGTACTCAATCAACCAGTTTTAGTGCAGACATCATAGTCAGTACTTGTTCAACCAGTTTTAGTGCAGACATCATAGTCAGTACTCAATCAATCAGTTTTAGTGTAGACATAGTCAGTACTCAATCAATCAGTTTTAGTGCAGACATCATTGTCAGTACTCAATCAACCAGTTTTAGTGCAGACATCATAGTCAGTACTCAATCAACCAGTTTTAGTGCAGACATCATAGTCAGTACTCAATCAACCAGTTTTAGTGCAGACATCATAGTCAGTACTCAATCAACCAGTTTTAGTGTAGACATCATAGTCAGTACTCAATCAACCAGTTTTAGTGTAGACATAGTCAGTACTCAATCAACCAGTTTTAGTGTAGACATCATAGTCAGTACTCAATCAACCAGTTTTAGTGCAGACATCATAGTCAGTACTCAATCAACCAGTTTTAGTGCAGACATCATAGTCAGTACTCAATCAACCAGTTTTAGTGTAGACATCATAGTCAGTACTTGTTCAACCAGTTTTAGTGCAGACATCATAGTCAGTACTTGTTCAACCAGTTTTAGTGCAGACATCATAGTCAGTACTTGTTCAACCAGTTTTAGTGCAGACATCATAGTCAGTACTCAATCAACCAGTTTTAGTGTAGACATAGTCAGTACTCAATCAACCAGTTTTAGTGTAGACATAGTCAGTACTCAATCAACCAGTTTTAGTGCAGACATCATAGTCAGTACTCAATCAGTTTTAGTGCAGACATCATAGTCAGTACTCAATCAATCAGTTTTAGTGCAGACATCATAGTCAGTACTCAATCAACCAGTTTTAGTGCAGACATCATAGTCAGTACTCAATCAATCAGTTTTAGTGTAGACATAGTCAGTACTCAATCAACCAGTTTTAGTGTAGACATAGTCAGTACTCAATCAACCAGTTTTAGTGTAGACATCATAGTCAGTACTCAATCAACCAGTTTTAGTGCAGACACCATTGTCAGTACTTGAATAACCAGTTACAACAGCCATGGAACAAGCTGGATCGGCAAACAGCCAAGTCCTTGCAAGATGCAGGTCTCCACAACACACAACCTCTCAGGGCTCAGGAAGGTGATGACACCTCACGATCTCACGCAGCATTCTGTTAGCACTGCAGGGACAACTGCCAACCAACGTTAAAACACCATTCCTTTTCTCCAAGCGTTGAAGACGCTCTCACCCAGACCTGGAGCTCCCTGCACAAGGTCTGTGGGACAATGTGACAGCCAGCAGGCACCATGGTGTCTGTTCACCACTGGGCACCGGCCATGCCCGCTTTAGTCTTCACCATTCCCAGAATGCTCTGAATGCTGGCTTTCACCCCTGCCCTCCACATCGCCCCCACGCTCTGTGGTCACAGCAAGTCGGCAGTGAGTTATTGTGCTGTGCCGTGCTGTGCTGTGCTGTGCTGTGTTGTGCTGTGCTGTGTTGTGCTGTGCTGTGTTGTGCTGTGCTGTGCTGTGCTGTGCTGTGCTGTGTTGTGCTGTGATGTGCTGTGCTGTGCTGTGCTGTGCTGTGCTGTGCTGTGTTTCGTTGTGGTGTGCTGTGCTGCTTTGTGTTGTGTTGCGTTGTGTTGTGCTGTGCTGTGCTGTGCTGTGTTGTGTTGCGTTGTGTTGCGTTGTGTTGTGCTGTGCTGTGCTGTGTTGTGCTGCGTTGTGTTGCGTTGTGTTGTGCTGTGTTGACTGTGTTGTGTTGTGTTGTTTTTTGTTTTGTGTTTTTATATTTAATTAATTAATTTTATTTTATTTTATTCTATTTTATTTATTTTATTTCTTATTTTATTTATATATATATTTTTTTTTCTCAAGGCCTGACTAAGCGCGTTGGGTTACGCTGCTGGTCAGGCATCTGCCTGGCAGATGTGGTGCAGCGTATATGGATTTGTCCGAACGCAGTGATGCCTCCTTGAGCTACTGATACTGATACTGATACTGTTGTGTTGACTGTGCTGTGCTCTGCTTTGTTGTGCTGTGATGTAATGTGATGTGTTGTGATATGATGTGTTGTGTCGTGTCGTGTCGTGTCGTGTCGTGTTACACTGTGCTGTGCTCTGCTTTGTTGTGCTGTGATGTAATGTGATGTGTTGTGATATGATGTGTTGAGTCGTGTCGTGTCGTGTCGTGTCGTGTTACACTGTGCTGTGCTGTGCTGTTGTGTTGTGCTTTGTTGTGCTGTGATGTAATGTGATGTGTTGTGATATGATGTGTTGTGTCATGTCGTGTCGTGTCGTGTCGTGTTACACTGTGCTGTGCTGTGCTGTTGTGTTGTGCTTTGTTGTGCTGTACTGTGTTGTGATGTGTTGTGATATGATGTGATTTGATGTTTTGTGGTGTGTGCAGTCGTGTCATGTCATGTCACACTGTGCTGTACTGTATTTGATTGCATTGCATTGCATTGTATTGCATTGTATTGTATTGGGCTGTATTGTATCATATGTGTGTCTGCATGTTTAACATTTATTTGCTTATATGCCTATTTATCAACATTATTGTCTTTTCATTTTATCATTATTATTGTTATTATTATCATTATCATTATTATTATTTATTTTATTTCATTTATTTATTTTTTTCTCAAGGCCTGACTAAGCACGTTGGGTTATGCTGCTGGTCAGGCATCTGCATGGCAGATGTGGTGTAGCGTATATGGATTTGTCCGAACGCAGTGACGCCTCCTTGAGTTACTGATACTGATGCTGATACTGTATTGTATTGCACTGCATTGTACTGTATTATATTGCACTGTATACTGTAAGAGACCTCTGTCCTCTGTGACCTCCATGGAAGTGGATCCATCACTTCACGACACACCCACTTCATAAAAAAAAATTCTGTGTGGAAGTCAAAAACTGCATTTCTTGGTTCACAGTCACAAGCGTATCATTCATTTTATGTAAAATCCTGACAGCAGTGATTTTTGCTCTGGAGTATAAAACTTGAACGCTCCTACTCCTTCTGAAAAAAACAACAACAAACAACAACCAACGAACATCACACAAAAAATGAAAAATTTATAAAAATCATCAGAATCAAGACCACTTTATCATCTCAGAGAACTGATCACTACTGAAGTCAAAGTGAGTAAAAACAGCAAAAACTACAGAGTAACAGACGTGTATGAATACATGTGCTGTAAACTGTTCACAGCAGCTGCCTTCACCACAAGACTGACTGAAGCAAAATGGAGAAAATAAAACACTCGCACACAACCAGACCATGAGTTTTACTCCCCCCTCCACTACACCTTGAGTAGTGGTCTGGGCACTAGTCTTTTGGATGAGGGAATGAAGCATGCACTAAGCACATGTAAAAGAACCCACAGCAAGAAAAGAGTTAGCAAAATGTGGTGGGAAAATCTTCTTTGACAGCAAAACAAATACACTTTCTGACTGAAAAATAATAGGGTGGTTCTGCACTGTGGTGATATGCTCTCCCTGGGGAGAACAGACAGAATTTCACCCACAGAAATTTGTTAGGATAAAAAAGTAATACAAAACAATACAACACAGTTTAATATATACAACGCAAAACAATATAAAAAACAAAAAAACAAAACAAAACAAAACAAAACAATACAATACAATACAATACAATACAATACATCTTCTTCTTCTTTGTAGTCCGTCAGTAGCCGACGATGACAAGGTCTGTGTATTCAGCAATGGCAGCGCATGTGACTCCGCAGCCCAAAGCTAATACAATACAATACAATACAATACATTACATTATGTTACAATAGAATAGAATAGAATACAATGCAATACAAGCAATGCGCTGGATGGGCCTTGAGTAGCAATGGGTGAAAACAGATAGACGGGCTGACGGCAAAACAAGACACACCGTCCAAGCTGTGGTCCTACACAAGTCAAGGAACACTGACCTTCCCATTCTTGATGGCCTTGGGAGTCTGTGGATGTGCGTCCAAACACTTCTGGTAGCGCAGCTGTCAATCAAGAGATCAATCCATACATCATCAATTAATCAAGCAATCAACTTGTAAATGCATCAACAACAACAACAATCAATCAGTCAAGAATCAAACTGGCGGACAGTAAGCCAGACACACAGCCATGCAGAATGATGGGTCATTTCGGCAGTCAGTAAGACAGACAGCTATACATACTGTGGGTCACTGTGTCAGTCAGTCAGTAAGACAGACAGCTATACATACTGTGGGTCACTGTGTCAGTCAGTCAGTAAGACAGACAGCTATACATACTGTGGGTCACTGTGTCAGTCAGTCATTAAGACAGACAGCTATGCATACTGTGGGTCACTGTGTCAGTCAGTAAGACAGACAGCTATGCATACTGTGGGTCACTGTGTCAGTCACTAAGACAGACAGCTATACATACTGTGGGTCACTGTGTCAGTCAGTCAGTAAGACAGACAGCTATGCATACTGTGGGTCACTGTGTCAGTCAGTCAGTAAGACAGACAGCTATACATACTGTGGGTCACTGTGTCAGTCAGTCAGTAAGACAGACAGCTATACATACTGTGGGTCACTGTGTCAGTCAGTCAGTAAGACAGACAGCTATACATACTGTGGGTCACTGTGTCAGTCACTAAGACAGACAGCTATGCATACTGTGGGTCACTGTGTCAGTCACTAAGACAGACAGCTATACATACTGTGGGTCACTGTGTCAGTAAGTCAGTCACTAAGACAGACAGCGATACATACTGTGGGTTACTGTGTCAGTCAGTCAGTCAGTCAGTCAGTCAGTCAGTAAGACAGACAGCGATACATACTGTGGGTCACTGTGTCAGTCAGTCAGTAAGACAGACAGCAATACATACTGTGGGTTACTGTGTCAGTCAGTAAGATAGACAGCTATACATACTGTGGGTAACTGTGTCAGTCATTAAGACAGACAGTGATACATACTGCGGGTCACTGTGTCAGTCAGTAAGACAGACAGTGATACATACTGTGGGTCACTGTGTCAGTCAGTAAGACAGACAGCTATACATACTGTGGGTTACTGTGTCAGTCAGTCAGTCAGTCAGTAAGACAGACAGCTATGCATACTGTGGGTCACTGTGTCAGTCAGTAAGACAGACAGCTATACATACTGTGGGTTACTGTGTCAGTCAGTCAGTCAGTCAGTAAGACAGACAGCTATGCATACTGTGGGTCACTGTGTCAGTCAGTCAGTAAGACATACAGCTATGCATACTGTTGGTTACTGTGTCAGTCATTAAGACAGCTATGCACACTGTGGGTTACTGTGTCAGTCAGTAAGACAGACAGCTACATATACTGTGGGTTACTGTGTCAGTCAGTAAGATAGACAACTATACATACTGTGGGTCACTGTGTCAGTCAGTCAGTCAGTAAGACAGACAGCTATGCATACTGTGGGTCACTGTGTCAGTCAGTAAGACAGACAGCTATGCATACTGTGGGTCACTGTGTCAGTCAGTCAGTAAGACAGACAGCTATGCATACTGTGGGTCACTGTGCCAGTCAGTCAGTAAGACAGACAACTATGCATACTGTGGGTCACTGTGTCAGTCAGTCAGTAAGACAGACAGCTATGCATACTGTGGGTCACTGTGTCAGTCAGTAAGACAGCTATGCACACTGTGGGTTCCTGTGTCAGTCAGTCAGTAAGACAGACAGCAATATATACTGTGGGTCACTGTGTCAGTCAGTAAGACAGACAGCCATACATACTGTGGGTCACTGTGTCAGTCAGTAAGACAGACAGCTATACATACTGTGGGTTACTGTGTCAGTCAGTAAGACAGACAGCTATACATACTGTGGGTCACTGTGTCAGTCAGTAAGACAGACAGCTATACATACTGTGGGTCACTGTGTCAGTCAGTAAGACAGACAGCTATACATACTGTGGGTCACTGTGTCAGTCAGTCAGTAAGACAGACAGCGATACATACTGTGGGTCACTGTGTCAGTCAGTATGACAGCTATACATACTGTGGGTCAATGTGTCAGTCAGCAAGACAGCTATACATACTGTGGGTCACTGTGTCAGTCAGTCAGTACACACTCACACAGATGTGTACACATCCACAAAGATGTATACATGCATAACTCACACAGATGTGTGCATATTCACAAAGATGTGCATGTACACACTCACACAGGCGTGTACACATCCACAAAGATGTGTACATACACAACTCACACAGGCACAAAATGTGTATGTACACAACCCAGACATGTGCACATCCACAAAGATGTGTACATACACACTCACACAGATGTGTACACATCCACATCGATGATGTGTAAACACTGATGTGTAAACACCAAAAAGATGAGTTCATACACACTCACACAGATGTGTACAAACCCACAAAAATGTGCACGCACAACTCACACAGATGTGCACACATTCACAAAGATGTGTTTGTAAACACACACACAAAGATGTGTATGTACACACTCACACAGGCGTGTACACATCCACGAAGATGTATACATACACACTCACACCTCACCCCCCCCACACAGGACACGTGTCACAGTCGTGCAGCCAGGTGACTGACCTTGCATGCGGCCTCAATGGTTTTGCACAGGGGGCCTGCCGATGGCTCACAGTGGAACACGTGGGACATGAACTTGTTTTGGGCGGTGTGCATCACGAACGCACACAGTCTGCACACCATCACCACCATTACCACCATCAGCAACTGCATGCAGTCCAGGACACAGCTGTCCTTCACTGCACAGCATTTCACTCTTCTGATAACAGGCAGCGGTCAGATCTGTATGGCACACAAGCTTAAGCTGGGTGGCTGTGCTGTGTTGTGTTGTGTTGTGTTGTGTTGTGTTGTGTTGTGTTGTACTGTGCTGTGTTGTATTGTGTTGTGCTGTGCTGTACTGTGCTGTGCTGTACTGTGCTGTCTTGTATTGTGTTGTGCTGTGCTGTACTGTGCTGTGTTGTGCTGTGCTGTACTGTACTGTGCTGTGTTGTGTTGTGTTGTGCTGTGCTGTGCTGTGTTGTGCTGTACTGTGCTGTGTTGTGCTGTGCTGTACTGTGCTGTGTTGTGCTGTGCTGTGCTGTGCTGTGCTGTGTTGTGCTGTGCTGTGTTGTGGTGTGATGTGTTGTGCTGTACTGTGCTGTGCTGTGGTGTGATGTGGTGTGCTGTGTTGTGTTGTGTTGAGATGATTTTTTAGAGTTGGTGTTGGTGTTGGTGTAGTGTTGGTGTTGGTGTGGTAAGGTGATGTGTTGCAGTGTGTGTGTGTGTGTGTGTGTGTGTGTGTGTGTGTGTGTGTGTGCGCGCGCGCGCACGTGTGCGCGTGTGCTGTGTGTGCATGCATGCATATGAGTGTGTGTGTGAATGTGTGTGTGTGTGTGTGTGCGTGTGTGTGCGAGCATGCGTGCGTGAGTGCATGCATGCGTGTGTGTGTGTGTGTGGGTGCCCCCCAGTGTACATGCAATAAACCCCATGCCATGGTTGTCACTCACTTGACGCTGGCAATGGAGATACCCATGAAAGACAGGAAGCGCACACGGCACTCCTCGACAATGTTGTCAGGATTCTGCAAATGGAACACACAGTATTTTCAACTGGTGTATATGATAGTCAGTCGTGTCCGACTATGACCATCAGAACAGCAGAGGAGGCAACTGCTGTTCCGACTATTTGGGCTAGAATTTGATTATAGTGGAGAGTGTCTTCAACTGGTGTGCACCAACAGTAACGGACAGAATGATAATTATGATGAAATCGAAAATCAGAATCGCTTTATTATCTCAGCCATAGAAATTATGAGTGGTGACGTTTATGATATATACTGATTAAAGTACCGGCAGAACATTAAAAGATGGCACATAACATTTGTAACAAAAACAAAGGAAACAAAGTCAAATAGTTACAAATGGGAAATCGATCAGAACTAACGGGAAAGCCAAGGTTATAATCCCCAAAGTCATTTTTATAATAACACCTAGTTCCTTTTTTTGCCCCCCACCCCCACCTTTTTTCTTGTTGAAGAGCTGTAATTTGCATTTCTCATTTTCAGTCAGTTACCCAGTCATTCACATAGTTTCCTAAATTTTCATATTCATTACCATTTCTGCTGCTGTGTCTGGAATAAAAATTTCCTGGAAGTACTCAGAAGTACTCAAAGTGATTTTCATTTCAACAGCCCTGATGCTAGATTTTAACAAACCACATTACACCTGTGTCTGTACATATTAACTCACAAGATGAAACCTATGACTGGGATCTGGTACACACCATAAATTATATACCCAAGTCAGTGTAGACAGAGAGAGGAAAACACAGCACAGACATGAATTTCACCAGACTGAAACAAAACAGGCACAGTGATCAAAGACAAGAACTAAGGAATGGCAGGGTGTGGACTTCGGCATTTCATCAGAAAACAACAGCATTCAGTGCACCATGGACACAGCTGTGAAAACTGGAATCACAGTCTCAACTTTATAGATACATTTTATGGAATATGCAAATTTCCTGAGCAATAATGCACTTGTTTCTATCTCAGCCTCAATACTAATGAACACCATTTGGCAGTACAGACACTTAACATACATGAGTGAGACTGACTGTTCATGATTTATTGCTAATCAAAATTACCTACATCACATCCATCCCTGTCATCATTGTCTGGTGACAGATGAGACAGGTAGGTGTGAGTAAGACTGTATGACAAACACAACACATCCCAACAGAGCAGCAGATGAGACACATTGTGAGTGTGAGTCAGACTGATGGACAAAAATAGGCATCCAACCAGACAACACTCCTGTGTCAGCCTAGCACCTTGTTTCTGAGGACATTGGAAGACAGCAAGAAGAGGTGATGAGGAAAGAGAGTGGAAAGCGATAGAGAGAGAAAGGGAGACAGATAGATAGAGAGAGAGAGAGAGAGAGAGAGAGAGAGGTAATTGATTCAGTGCTGATACAGAGAAAGACAGACAGGTAGAGAGGAAAGATTAAAACAGGACAGTGACCCCGTGCTCGGTGATGGTGATGGTGGAGGGGGCGATGGCCACGTTGACAAAGGTCCACCTCTCCGGGGCCACCCCGTAGTACATCCAGTCCACTGATTCATTGACTATGTCCATTCCTGTCACACACATAGTACATCCAGTCCACTGATTCATTGACTATGTCCATTCCTGTCACACACAGTACATCCAGTCCACTGATTCATTGACTATGTTCCTCCCTGTCACACACATAGTACATCCAGTCCACTGATTCATTGACTATGTCCATTCCTGTCACACACACAGTACATCCAGTCCACTGATTCATTGACTATGTCCATTCCTGTCACACACATAGTACATCCAGTCCACTGATTCATTGACTATGTCCATTCCTGTCACACATAGTACATCCAGTCCACTGATTTGCTGAGTATGTCCACTCCTGTCACACACACAGTACATCCTGTCCACTGATTCATTGACAATGCCTATTCCTGTCACACACAGTACATCCAGTCCACTGATTCATTGGCTATGTCCATTCATGTCACACACAGTACATCCAGTCCACTGATTCATTGACAATGCCTATTCCTGTCACACACAGTACATCCAGTCCACTGATTCATTGGCTATGTCCATTCATGTCACACACATAGTACATCGAGTCCACTGATTCACTGACTATGTCCACTCCTCACACACAGTACATCCAGTCCACTGATTCATTGACTATGTCCACTCCTCACACACACAGTACATCCAGTCCACTGATTCATTGACTATGTCCACTCCACACACACAGTACATCCAGTCCACTGATTCATTGACTATGTCCATTCCTGTCACACACACAGTACACCCAGTCCACTGATTCATTGGCTATGTCCACTCCACACACACACACACTCACACACACATGAATGCATGTGTATGGGTATGTGTACACATATGCACACACAAATACATCTGGTCACTGATCTGTTGACTAGACCCATTCCTCTCTCTGACTCACATACTCAATCTCTTATTCACACACACACACACACACACACACACACACACACAGATTCACAACAACACTGCCTTGCTGAAAGCTACATGCAGGTGATGGAGGAAGAGAGTGTACCCACCTGTAGGCCGGGACACCTCATGACAGCCCAGGTAGTGACAGCGGATGATCTTTCGGGGCTCCTCCATGGGTGTGGGGAACGTCACCTCTGAAACCACACCACCTCTCTTCATAATAACCACCTCTGAAATCACCTCTTTATAATAATCACCTCTGAAATCAGACCACCTCCAATCATAATAATCACCTCTGAAACCACACCCTCTTTTAATGATGATAATAATGCAGATTTATGGCCATACATCCCAGAGAGGGAGCTCGTGGCGATTACAATGAAAGTTATACATACATATTACATGTATGTGTTCAAGTATGACACACCATACACAAACAAACCTGAGCACATACAAACACACATACACACGCACACACACAAGGAGAAGTGAATGTAGTGATAATACTGGTAACAATAATTACTAGTAATACTCATGATAATGGAGAAGATGATGGTAATGATGATGATAATGATGATGATGATGATGATGCAGATCAAAGCCCCACACCTCCCATGCAGGGAGTTCATGGCGTTTGTTTTAGAAAGTCGTTGATGGGTTTCTGAAACTTCTTTTTCTGCGTTCGTGGGCTGCAACTCCCACGTTCACTCGGTTGTACACGAGTGAGCTTCTACATGTATGGCCGTTTTTACCCCGCCATGTAGGCAGTCAGACTCCGTTTTCGGGGATGTGCATGCTGGGTATTTTCTTGTTTCCATAACGCACCGAACACTAACATTCGTATTTGATCTTCTGCTTGCGTATACACACGAAGGGGGTTCAGACACTAACATGTCTACACATACTGACTTGGGAGATCGGAAAAATCTCCACCCTTTACCCACCAGGCGCCGTTACCGAGATTCGAACCAAGGACCCTCAGATTGAAAGTCCAACGCTTTAACCATTCGGTTATTGCGCCCGTCAGGTTTCTGTAAACAACAACAATCGCATGCTGTTCCCTCAGTCATCTGCATATCCTGGAGTTTTTTCTGACTCCCGTCACTTGTTCTGGTTGAAACCAAACATTGAACCTCCCCTGCGGAGTGTCCGTTGGACAACTCAGAACCCTTTGAAGCTGTTGTTTCCAGGTTGTTTTGCCCCCCCCCCCCCTTTATTTACTTTTTATATATATATATTTATTTATTTATTTGGGGGTTTGTGTTTTGCTTCTGGATTAAATTGTTTCATGGTTGTTGTTTTTTTCCCCGAAACCTGTTTTTCCCTTTCATATTACCCCTTCATTCTTCAAGTCAGATGGCTGCAAGGACTGTAATATGAGTTGTTGTTGGATATTAGTTTCTGTCTTCTTAAAAAGAAAAGTGAGTGAGCGAGTGTGAAAGTGTTGGGTGTGTTGAAGTGAAGCGCGGCGGGGTGTGTGTGTGTGTGTGTGTGTGTGTGAAGAAGGTGGCAGAATGGTTAGAGAGTCTGTGAGGGTGTGGATTCCAACCCGCTCTCGCCCTTTCTCCCACGTTTGACAGGAAAATCAAACTGAGTGTCTGGTCATCCGGATGAGACGATAAACCGAGGTTCTGTGTGCAGTACGCACCTCACACACTGAAAAAGAACCCATGGCAACGAGAGTGCTGTCCGCTGGCAAAATTCTGTTGAAGAAATCCACTCTGATAGGTACACTAATACATAAGCATGCACCTGAGGCCTGACTAAGCGCGTTGGGTTATGCTGCTGGTCAGGCATCTGCCTAGCAGATGTGGTGTAGCGTATATGGATTTGTCCGAACGCAGTGACACCTCCTCGAGAAACTGAAACTGTGTGTGTGTGTGTGTGTGTGTGTGTGTGTGTGTGTGTGTACCAGTCAGTGACGGTGTGTGTGTGTGTGTGTGTGTGTGTGTGTGTGTGTGTGTGTGTGTGTGTGTGCAAGCTTGTATACACAGATATGCATGCGAATTAGTTTTCAAACATTTGTGCTTTCCATGAGACAGAAAAGTATGCAATAGTATTACATCAGTACGGATATTTCCAACTTCCAAACTGACTCCATCTCACCCGATTGTTCACTGACCTGTTGTGCAAAAGGTCACCAAAGTATAGCCATCATATGTCGCCTGGCAGAAAATGCCTGCCTTGTTTTGTATTATTCATTGTTCAAGCATTCACTCTTAGTCATAATCTTAATAAAAAAAAACCAAAAAACAAAAACAAAACAAATAAAAACCATGTGTGTGACAGAACTGTAAGAATCTGCTGTCTATTTTTGGTTTTCATGTCCTGTTTCTATTTGTTTACGCTGTGTTTATTGTATTTCATTTTTGTTGATGTCTTCATACACACACACATCCACACACATAAGCCTGATCAAATCGTTGGGTGGCTTTGTGCGAGGTCACTGACACCTGCTTCTTTCTTCCTTCCTTTTTATTGACTCACTTGTGTAAACAAAGTGAGTCTATGTTTTAACCCGCTGTTCAGTTGTCTGTGTGTGTGTGTCTGTGTGACCGTGGTATACTTTAACATTGCCATTTTCTCTGAAAAACCTTGTCTGTCAATACCAAATTTGATTCAAACATAGTATGAAAAAAATCTTCACAGTCATATCAGTAACAGGTTGTAAGTCTCCCGAATTAAGCCGGTTTTTTCCCCCGAATCATTAACGGTTTATTTCGTTGAGGTTTGTTCTGAAATCCTCAAATTTTAAAAACCGTTTCCCATTGAGTTAGGCCTGCGAGCAGGTTGGTTGTAGTAGTCTTCCACTTTAAGTGATATTAGACGGGGGAAAAAAGAAGAAAAAAAAGGGGTGGTGGTGGTGGGAACGGTATTGGGCAGAGGGTGAAGAATGGTGTGTGTGTGTGTATGTGTGTGTACGCATGTGTGTGTGTGTGGTGTGGAAAGATACAGAGCATTGGAAAAAAAAACCCATTAAAAGGGGAGACATAGGCACAATATAGAAGGAAATGCTGACATCAAACAACTGTAACAACTACAACAAATGTCCAATTGGACTATGCAGCAAACCTTCTGCAATAGCAGATAACATCTTGAAATTGTCAAAAATACATTCAAAAGAATGTTCCGAGAAGTTTGGTAAAAACGATTTCAGACTCTGACATTCAAAGAGTATGTATTTGCTAGAAATAGATTCTCCACATATGCATTTAACATCTCTGCTGAACTTTGTTATAAAAGAGTTCAGCTTTATCCTGTTTCATAATGCCTGAATTTGCCTTAATCTGAATAAATTACTGAATATATTTGATTGATTGATAGATTCCGGCTGTTGAATATTATTTATACTTTTATTTAAAACTTTGCCATTTTGCAGGTTGGTTGTCTTCGAAGACATAACCTTAAGTTTTCTTGTTCACAATTAAAAGGAAAGAAAAACAAATTCTGGACAGAACACATACAGTAATACTAACTACACCATCAACGTCTTTACTGCATATAAATATTCTAAAGTTGACACTGAATTAACTGGAATAAACAAAAGAAAAATTGAATCGATCGTTTCTTTCAGCTCGTTGTAGACTTCGACTAGTTCGTGCAGATCTAGAGATCTACCATGTGTTGCTTTACAATTGTGCTTCAAGGGATAGCAAAGTCTCCTTTACCGCCGAAATAAAAGAATAATCGAGGTATAGTAAAACACCGTGCACAAAAAAACCTGATTTAAACGGCGTCATTACATCCGCTTCTATCACATCTATTTCTCGCAAGAAGAAGAAAACGTCAATATTCTTTTAAGTATGACATTCAGTTGAATGACGTCCCGCAGCGGTGGGGGTTGGTTCTTGCTTCGGAACTGAACATGCATGGTTCGATCCCGCTCGCATACCTTTTTTTTTCTTTTCTTTTCTTCTCCAAACACTATTTTATATATCATATTTAATACAGAGCACTTTTCAACGATTTTTAACATATATTTTTTTATTCTCATGAATCCTTGACTGGTTAAAGCGCAAAGCACAAGTGAGTCTTGTTACCTATCTTTAAAGTAGATGTGTAACGTAAATGGATCGTCTATGTATTTTGACGCCTCCCTGAAACTGATACCGTGAGACATGACCGGTTTCAGTTTTCAGTTTCACTATCTCTAGCAGACGTCACTGCGTTCGGAAAAATCCATATACGCTACACCAAATCTGCATGGCAGTTGCCTGACCAGCATCAGCATAACCCATCGAGCTTGTCAGGCCTTGAGTGCATGCTTATGTATTTGTGTACCCATCAGAGTGGTTGTCTTTTTGCATAATTTTGCAAGAGAACAACACTTTTGTTGTCGTGGGTTCTTTTTCCGTGCGCCAAGTGCGCGCTGCACACGGGACCTCGGTTTACTGCCTCACCCGAAAGGCAAGACGCTCAGTTTGATTTTCCAATCAAACTTAAGAGAAAGAGCGAGAGTGGGAATCGAACCCACACCCACACGGAGTCTTTATTTTGGCAGCTGAACGTCTTAACCATTCTGCCACGAGAGGCGACCCGTGCTGACCCAGTTTGTCCAGGTTGGGCAGGTCCGTGGGCCGGGGCAGGCGGGACTCGGCAGGACTGGCGGCGTGGATGCCCCGCTCCCGCATGATGTGCTTGCAGATGTCACGCAGCGTGTTGGCGATCTGCCGGGCCGGCGTGTCGCACTGGAACACGTGGCACATGTGCACCCGGCTGATGCGGTCCCGAGCCACGTAGGCAAAGTCCCTGGAGACACACACACACACACACACACACAAACACACACACAAATTAACAGCATGTTCAGTGTTCTGTTCGCACAAGGCACAACCATCAATGATAATAAAATTAACAACAACAATAACAATAAATAATAATGATAATAATAACAGCAGCAACAACAACAACAAGAATAACATAACAATCATAATAGTAACAACAACAACAACAATAGCATCATCGAAAACAACAACAATAATAATAATAGTAAAAACAATGATAATAACAATAATCATAATACTCGTAATCATAATACATGTACCAAGCACTTCTTAACACCTCAAAACGCTAAAGCAATAACACTGCATGCAGACAAAACCACACGAGAACGCGCGCACGCACACATGCATATACACATGCGCGTATGGATGCTCAAACACATGTATGTGCACACATACGCGCGCGCGCCCGCACACACATACACACACACACACGCATAGAAGAAATTGATGTGGATCTAAAGAATGCAAACTGCCTCAAGTATGTGGATTCGTTCGTTTATTCATTGAAAGTCTGTTCATCAAAGATGATGATATTAGACGGAAAATAAATTATATTATCATTATTATTATCATTATTTGTATTATTATTTTTTCTATCATAATCGTGATTATTATTATCATTAATTCAAGTACGTGGTGACTCCTTGAAAGACAATGTTTTTTAGACTTTGTTCTGAAGTGAGGGATTGTGACAGACAAACAGGCAGTGGACCTCGGGTTTGTTCAGCCACGTTCCCCCGCCGCGTGTCTCTCAGCTCACTGTGGGAACGCAGGAGATTCCGTCACCAGCGGAATATATACATAGTCAGTCGTGTCCGACTATGACCATCAGAACAGCAGAGGAGGCAACTGCTGTTCCAACTATTTGGGCTAGAATTTGATTGTAGTGGAGAGTGTCTTGCCCAAGTTACATCCCCACTCTCTCGGACAAGAGCGTTTTAGGGCAGTCGGCGTTGGGATGGTTCCCAAATGCCAACTAGCCTACAAGGCTGCAGCACTAAGAGCCAGTGCAACAGACTTGTTTACTTAAAGGTAATAAACATACTGAGGTGCAGTTCCAGAAACTACCTGAAAGCAGACAGAGACACTGCAACATGCACTCTGTCGGTGGCACCGGAGATAAGAAAAGAGAGATAAACCACTCGCGGCAGGCCCCTTCTTACTGTCTACAACAGTGCTGAAGCCGTTTTGGGGCACACACGCAGTGCGGAAGGGTGGGGGTAAATCACCCTCTCCTTCCCCACCTGAAGGAAACTGGTCGGTTCGACGGTTCAGCTGCAGTAAAGCGAAAGTTAAGTTACGCCTGGAATTTCCCACGTGTAGTAAGATTCGCTGTATACAATGAAAACCGATTCATTTTTGCTTTGGTTTTTAGCACGTTTGCATCTGCTTGAATGTAGATAATATAAAAAGAAAATAAAGCTGTTCCCCCCACCACCAACTCCCCCCCCCCCTCCCCCAGCGCAATGTTGCACATGAGAGAGACAGTTATAAATTATTGAACTGCGTTTTCGTAACGCTACTTTTTCTTCACACTTTCTGGTTTACATCACCATTTCTTCAACAACAACAAAATATATATCAAAACATAAAACACATATTCAGCTCTGTCTCTCTTCTAACATCTGTCTATACATACATACATGAATACATACATACATAATTTCATATAGATCTATCAGTATGTAAATCTAAATCTATCTATATGTACATAATCATATATATAATTCATATATATACGAACGCTTCATGTTGCCCGAGCAGACCGTTGTATTGTGCTCTATCTCTCTCTCTAAGTCTCTGTCTCTCTCTCTCGGGAGTTTTACATGGCTGTTAAAAGCATCTACGATTCTGTACTTGTATGTGTTCGTGACAAAGGTATTTATTCAGACTTTTTTCAGTGTCCAAGAGGGGTTAAACAAGGTTGTATGCCAAGCACACAGCTGTTTTCCTTTTTCATCGGTGAATTGGCAGTGGAGTTATCAAAGAAGGGGAGACATGGAATACAAATGATACCTGGCGCAACAGATTTGCTCTTAATGCTATTTGCTGATGATGTTGTTCTCTTGTCTGACACACCCATAGGGTTACAAAATCAATTAAATGCCCTTAAGCAAGAAACAGACAGACTACAACAAACAGTGAATCTCGTTAAGACCAATATTATAGTTTTCCGCAATGGAGGTCATCTTTCGACTCGTGAAAAATGGTGCTGTGGTGATAGGGAAATAAAAGTAACCAATACATATAAATATTTAGGAATGTTATTCACAACAAAATTGAGTTTGACATCTGCGTGGGATGAAGCAAACAGAAAAGGGAAAAAAGGTGTAATCCAAATTATAAAATCACTCAGGAGACTGCATTCGACTGACGCTTTCCTTTCGTTTGGGCGGGGCAAAGGCAGCTCATGAATAATGAATACGTGCCGCGGCGCAGGCTGCCTGGCTTCAGCAATTTCTGCAAGTGGTTTATCTCTCTTTTCTAATCTCCGGTGGCACTGACAAAAATGACCTGTTTTACTTATGTCATTGTCTGTCAGTATACGTTGAGGTAATATGTATCATAATCGTTTAACCTTTAATCCCCAGACTGCTGAACCTTTGTAAAATGAGATCAGTGTGGGAAAAAAAAAGAAAAGAAAAGAAAAAGAAAGAAAGAAGAGCAATTACTGTTTGTGTACATATCAGTGGTGTTACTGATTGTACTGAATGAAGGTAACGCAGTCCTAAATAACAGTCCTGATAACGGTGACTAACACTCTGATCTGCAAGTTGTCTCCGTGAGGTGACAGTCCTTCACTGACCGGCATGCTCTATTGTGTGTGCGTGTGTTTATGTAAGTTTGTGCCTGTCTATGTGTGCGTATGTCTTACGGTAGCTGTTAGATACACATGTATGTTAAAATGTATGTATGCAGTGTGTGTGTGTGTGTGTGTGTGTGTGTGTGTGTGTGTGTGTGTGTGTGTGTGTGTGTGTGTGTGAGTGTGTGTGTAGTCACATTTTGGTGTGTGTATGTAACATTGATGTAATGTTTTATGTTACCAAAAGCGTTTTTGTAAAGCACCTAGAGCAGATTTCTGGACAGTGTGCTATATAAGTATCCATTATTATTATCATGCTCTACAGGCGCTGTCAAGGGAAGTAACTGGCAGTCACGATTCGGCGACGATGACACGCATCTGACAAACCGAACCCAGCAAAGCATGTTGACACGTTGGTGTTCATTTATCCTGAACGACACTGTTCCTTCACTTCAGTTGCCTTTGGACTTCATTCGCACAGGTGATGACATCATCAACAAGAACAAGAACAAGCAAAGTGAGGAGAGCCGTGTTGAACAATACAGGCTTTAGACTATTTTCACACAGACATGGCTTGACATGTTCCTGTAATTTGTGTACACAGGCACCTGTTTAAATGTACACATGTAAAGTATGTTCGTGTTTGTTTGTATGTACATCAGTAGACTGCTTTACATTCTCTGTGCTGTACAATCTATTTTTTAAAATTATTTTACTTACATGAATCACATCTCATGTCAAATTTCTGGCTGAGTTGTGGTAAGGATCCTAATGAAAGAAAAGATAAGACACACGAGAGAGAGAGAGAGAGAGAGAGAGAGAGAGAGAGAGAGGAGAAAAAGAAGTAAGAGAGAGAGGGGAGAAAAAGAAGTTAAAAAGAGAGAGACAGAGACAGAGAGAGCGAACATTGTTACTCATGCTACACATGCACAGGACGTGACAGCAGCTGACAGCAGTGTAAACGTGAACCCTCTCATTGATCACACGTCAGTCTGAACATGAAGACAGAAGACAACAAGAGAGGAGCATGCAAGAAAGACACAATCCATTGCGTGACAAAAAAGACACACACACAAAAGGCTCTGACAATGCATTGGGTGAAAAAGGAGGCATGCAAGAAAGGCTCTGGTTTTGGTTGACAAAGGAAAGGATCTGACAATCCACTGGATGACAGAGGAGGCACACACACGAAAGGTTTTTATCAGTACATTGGTTGACAAATGGGGCATGCAAGAAAGGCTCTGATAACTCATTGGTGACAAGGAAAGTCTCTGACAATCCATTACGTGACGAAGCGGGCAAGCAAGACATGCTCCTACAATCCACTGATTGAAAAATATAAGAAAGGCTTTGACTATCCATTGGTTGACAAAGAAGGCATGCAAAAAAAAAAGGCTCTGATAAGTCACTGGTTACAGGAAAAGACAACTATCAGTTAGGTGACAATCCATTGGGTGAGAAGTGAGGCAAACAAGGCATTGTTTTTTGTGTGTTTTTTTTCCTTTCCAGTAGATGTGGTGCAGCATATATGGACCTGTCCTTTCATATTGAAACCTCCTTGAAACTTCAACTCTTAGATGGCAATCACGACAAATATATCTGTCTATCTATATGCATAGTATAGATCCATTTAAAAGAAAAGGAAAGGGCAAAGGGACTGTATTTTGTTTTTCATTTCTCTTCTTTTCGGACAGAGTGAGTTCAGGGTGGGTCTCCTCCTGGGCTGTAGGACAACTGTAAAACAGTGGATAAATCAACCAGTGACACATCGGTAGTCAGGTCCATTAACCACACTACAACAGCAGTGAAATCTCGATCTGTCTCTGGATACATCAACAACAACCCTTCCCCCAGACAACAGCTACTGATTCAGCAGAACATCATCACCAGAATCACTTTGTCCCCTTCCTGTCAGCGGAAGACAGAAGCGGCCATGATAACCTGATAGCGACACGTTGGACAGCCAGGACAGCCTCTGATTGCGGTCAACAGCTATCACGGTCCATTGGAGTTCCTGCCCGTCAAGACATCTTTACTGCCGCCCCGGCATTAGCATCTGATTGGGCAATGGATCATCCAATGGGAATTTCCTGGGCAGACACCCCGCCGTGAGGACGGCCCAGAACAGCGGCCTGGAGAGCCTGATGAGGCCGTAACGGCAATGGCTGATTGATGGGTGGACGGCAGACAGATACGGAAGCAACGACGGCTCCGGGCCCCGGACCTACCCCCCATCACACGCCACCCGTTTCCCTATCACAAGTGATTTCCTTATCACACTCCACCTTTTCCTATCACAAGCCAACATATCTCTATCACACGCAACACTACTCTACGTCTGTCAGACAAGGTGATTCCCCCAAACTACCATTTCCCCATCACACACACTATTATTCCCTGTTACGCTTTACCTTTCCCAATAACACATTACCATTTTCCTTCCACAAATTACCATTTCCCTATCATAAACTATCATATCCCTGTTTCCCTTTACCATTTCCAAATCACAAATTACCATTTTCGTATAATGAACTATCATTTACCTTCAAGAAATTACCATTTCTCGATCACAAACTATCATTTCCTATTCATGAACTATCATTTTTCAATCAAATATTGCTATTTCCATATCTGACGTACATTAATCACAAATATTTATTCACAAAAGCTACAATCATGTTGAGTTTGATATATATATATATATATATATATATATATATATATATATATATATATATATAGAGAGAGAGAGAGAGAGAGAGAGAGACAGAGAGACAGAGAGACAGAGAGAGACAGAGCACACGTGTGTACTGTTGGTATTGATGGAAACGGTCACGATACCTTTATGATAGCGCACAAGGCCAAACTTGAATATTTTACATACTATTTCACATGCGGCCTGAACAATGCGTTGGCTAGAATTAAGTTATACCCAATATTCTCTTTTAAAGCCACATGAAAATAAGACAGATTTACCATATTTCTAAGACAGTCTGGAACGAAAAGGAAACACTGACAGCAGAAAACAACAACCGGAAACAGAAGCACAGACAGAAGCGAAGACAGTGCAACAGTCTGACAGCAGTGTAAAAGATAAACAGGCAAGCTCAGAGAAATGGGTAAATACAACAAAAACAACAGAGGCAAGGCCTTCAAGACTCACTTGTGATACACTTAAAAAAAATCTAATCGTTAAAATGTGTTCTGTATTTGATATTATAAAGCTTCGGGTTCAAAGAAAAAGAAAAAAAAAAAGTCCTAACGGCAGATTCGAACTCTGCGTGTTCGGGTGAGAAAAAAACTGTCTTACCCATTGCACTATCCTGACTCCTTAGCTGACATTCAGAAATATAATATTTAAATATGCTTTTTTAAAGGGCGATAAATCGATTGCGGTATTCGCAGTGAGAACGCTGTTTAAATCATATTATTCTGGTGTATCTTGGGCATTCAAAAAATCTTTAAGGGCAATTAAGTCCGCAGTAAAGGAGACGTGGCTATCGCCGCAATCACACTGCAACATTTAGCCGTTTTCTCTGGATCTAGATAGATGTACAAGTTTAGTTACACCTGGTTGACATGCTCGATTCAATTTCTCTTTTATGTCCATTCTAGTTTTATAGTTTTAAAGTCGATATGAAAATTGAGTATTTTGTTAAACTAATAACATGTAGAGCCAAGTACAAGTACTTCTAAACGTCGTATGAAGTGAAAAGGACTTCATTTTGAGAAAAGTCAAGAAATTTTTACGTTTCATCCATTCAAGGGTATTAACTCTCATGGTTTATTATTTTTAACTGTGAATTCCGACTGATTCTGTGGATATTTTTATGGCAGTTTGGGGCATAATCCAATAAGTGATGAGGCGTTCACAAATCTTTCTCTGAATAAATATTTAACGGTCTCCTTCTCCAACTTTCCATCACATGTTATCATGTATTGTCGATTGAATATAGGATTGAACGGGCAGGTCGACAACTTGAAACGAAATGGCGTCGTTCGCGTTCGCGAAGAATATGAACACGCGCTTTGACTATGTATAAATATGTATACGCAATTGATTTTTGTCCATGACCTTCAGGGCTCAGCCAACAGATCTATAAAGTCCACTCGTTGTATTGATTTTAGTATTTTCCGAAAAAGACCACTTGGGCGAATGAACATAGTGAAAACCCTGTACACTGAGAGTAAAACAGACAAACTTTTTATGTACTGAGTATGATTTCAGAATGTAATGTTTAAGATGAGAAAGATCAGTTTAAAGCAAATTAAGCCCCCTAGCATTATTTACAGACTAATTTCCCTTTTTTACTATCTGCACCAAAACGTTTGCAAAATAAATATAACTTCCATGCTTAGCAAAAGAAGTTCCTGTTTGAACAAAAAATGATAATAATGACTGCTCTTGTTGTTGTGTCAGAATATCAGATCAAAGAGCCAAATTCAGAGAATAAAAAATATAAATATAACAGTAAATTCAGTTTGCATATAATTTGGCTTCGTTAAAAAAATTTTTTTTGTGCCAATCCCAGAGGTGCAATATTGTTTTAAACAAGATGATTGGAAAGAACTGAATTTTTCCTATTTTTATGCCAAATTTGATGTCAACTGACAATGTATTTGCAGAGAAAATGGCAATGTTAAAGTTTACCACGGACACACAGACTCACACGCACACACAGACAACCGAACACCGGGTTAAAACATAGACTCACTTTGTTTACACAAACGAGTCAAAAAGTTTCAGGGCCAATATCACGGTTTAGCTGATGCAGAAAGCTACAATGAAATGGACTGAGAACAAGTTGTTGGAATGACACAATAGAAATGGTTCGAAGGGAGAGGACTACACTGAATAAAGAGCATTAGTTACCTTTCCCTGATGGTGCAACACCCGATGGAAGCATCGGACAAATAGAAACATATAAGATTGACTTATGTATGAAGGTGTGTGTGTGTGTGTGTGTGTGCGTGTGTGTGTGTGTTTCTTTAGTTTAACTTTTCACTGTTGAGTGTGTGTGTCTGTGGGGGCAAGGGTGTGTGTGTGTATGTGTATGCTGCATCACAAATTTATCCACACACAGACACACCTCAAGACACCCAGAAACACAGATACACATATGCACATATACATATCAATACACACACACACACACGTATATATATATATATATATATATGTACCGTTAGGTAAGATTGTTCTGAAGGTGACAGAAATGACTGTGAGGACAACTGTCAATCTATGCTGGGAGATAAAACCATAGTGTGATTAATTATGATTCTACCTGTCAGTAGAGAAGTCCCTGACATCGGAGAAGTCTTTCTTATATATATATATATATATATATATATATATATATATATATATCTGTTTCTCTCTTTTTTCTTCAACGATGTATGCGACTGTGTTTTTCCTTCCATTTTTTCTCTCTCATTTATTAGAACAAAATCTCGTGCCTTGAATGTGACAAATGAATATGATTATGTTTATGTTCTTGCGAGACAAAAAGAAAAGAAAGAAAAAAGAATACGTTGTTTTGTATTCTGTTACCTTTTTTTTTGTGGTCACAACAGATTTCTCAGTGTGAAATTCGAGCTTCTCTGCTCCGGGACAGCGCGTCGCCATAGCACAACGCCACCTTTTCTTTCTTCTTTTATTTTGACTGCAACTCTCTTTTCTCACAAATGGAGAAAGTCTATAAACACTAATTTGTAAAACAAGACTCACTTTTGAGCAGAACTGCTCAAAAGTGAGTCATGATTTACAACCTGCAGTTGTTGTTTTTCTTTTAAATAAGCTTTCTTCATTAATACGTTTCATCGACTCATAAGTCAATTATTATTTTATCGTTGTATTTGTTTTCTTATCAAAGCGGATTTTTCTCTGCAGAAGTCAGCCCGGGACAACTCTGTGCTGCCACGGGTTCTGTTACATGCGATGACATCTACCGTCTCAATGACAATGATGACACACACACACACAGTGAGAACAGGGCGGGGAGGACAGACCCACCTTGTTGCTACCACGGGTTCTGTAACGTGCGATGACATCTACCGTCTTTACGACAAAGAGGACACACACAGTGAGAAGAGAACGGGGGCAGACCCACCTGCCATTGTCCCTGCCCACACCCCACACACGGATGGAGTGGATGGGCTGCGAGTTGAGCAGGGAGGTGTCCGCAGGGTCGATCAGGCGCAGACTGCGGCAGTCAATGTCCATGAACAGGTCCTTGCCCTGCACACACACACACACACACACACACACACACACACACACACATATATATATATATATATATATATATATATGCACACACACACATATATACATCATACACAAATACACACACATACATCACACACACATACATCACACACAAACACACACACACACACACACACACAAACACACACACACGCACGCACACAATGTCACAACAGGGATCTTTCTCATGTCTGAACTTGTTGATGCTAATGCACACACACAGACACAACACACTGACACACACACACACACACACACACAGACGCACGCACACACACACACACACAGACGCACGCACACACAAACAGAGAGAGAGGGGGAGAGTTCCAGCAAAGACGATCGAGTGACCACAAAAACAACCGATGCATTTCAAATCTTCAAGCTCCAGCAAAGACGAGTAACCACAATAAACAACTGATGCGCTGCTCTTCAAATCTTCAGACTCAAACCTCAGTCAACATTGATCTTTCTGTTCTGATCACAATCAGACCCTGTGTTCTTTGATGCCCCCACAAACACGGCTGTGTCCACACAAAAGAGCCACCTTGGTTCTCCAACTGTTTGGGTGTTGTTGGAAGCTGCCACTTCCCACACGGCGCCATTTCCGTTCCGCGTTCACTCGGCTTCTTGGGAGGCCAGCCCAAACATCCCCATCGCCTGGAGCTAAACTGACATGGAATGAAAAACCACCATTTTTGGGTGGGGTGAGGGGTGGAGGGTGGGATGGGGGGCGGGAGGACCAACTCTTTTCCCCCTTCCTCTGCATGACTCAATCACATTTCTTGGTTACGTTATTAACAGCTTCCAGCCATGTCTTCTGAACCCCCCCCCCCCCCCCGCCTCCCCACCAACTCTGTTCATTCATCCCCCGCTTTCTGCGTGGTGTTTTTCAATAGTTTTCACCCCTTTCCACCTCTTTCTTTTCCCTGCCTTGCCCTGGTGTGTCCTGTGTGATGGTGTGCGGTGTGGGACAATAATCGCCATGAATCACAGCACCATCCACCTGACTGACTGCCAACTGTCATTTCCCAGCTTGCCGTGGACTGGGTTCTGGGCGTCGGCAAGATGGAGAGTCTTCTTCTTCTTCTTCGTTCGTGGTTGCAGCTCCAACGTTCACTCGTATGTACACGAGTGGGCTTTTACCTGTATGACCGTTTTTACCCCGCCATGTAGGCAGCCATACTCCGTTTTCGGGGGTGTGCATGCTGGGTATGTTCTTGTTTCCATAACCCACCGAACGCTGACATGGATTACAAGATCTTCAACGTGCGTATTTGATCTTCTGCTTGCGTTTACACACGAAGGGGGTTCAGGCACAAGCACATAATTATGTTGACCTGGGAAATCGGAAAGTCTCCACCATTTACCCACCAGGCGCCGTTACCGAGATTTGAACCCAAGACCCTTAGATTGAAAGTCCAACGCTTTAACCACTCGGCTATTGTGCCCGTCGATGAAGATTCTGACCATCTTCCTGAATTCTCACCCAAAGTCAACGATTACACTGAACAACAATCAAGGGTGAACCGCCTTTCTGTCATCAAAGAAAAGATTCAGCATAGACTTTGATGTTGAAAAATGATAAAGGAGTGCATTATAGAGAAGGGCGTAGGGCGGGAAAAGCAAGCAAAAGTGGAAGCATCAAGCATTTCAAAGACGTAAATGGGACCCGCTGAAGTCTTTGCTGTCAGGACTGCTACGGAGTCCACGTACAGGGTGAGGTATGTGAACGATCACCTCGTCAAAACGCAAACACTGCATGGCAGGCAGATACTAAACATTAAAAAAAGATAATGAAAACACAATTAATCATCATAATCATCCGAATATCAGATAAAAAAGCGAGCGGGCGAGCGGACCTGCGCGCGCGCGCAAGAGAAAGAGAGAGAGACAGAGACAGAGAGGGAGACAGAGACAGACGGACAGAGACAGAGACGCGACAACAACATCAAAAAGTTGATTTTACCCAAGACCATTCTCCAAACAGAGAACTGGAAACAAAGAGTTTAACGGAGACAAATATATCATTCTGAATATTATCCATTTGAGATCTCAGCTAATCTCTTTACAGAAAAACATTAGTCTTGCATGCAGCTCACAAGCGCGCCGGCGCGCGCGAGCACACACATTGTGAATGAATAGTCTAACATGTGAATAAACTAAACTAAAGAAGATGAACTGAAACTCCTCCGTTGTACATTTCAAGAATCTGATATAGCACCTCCTATAAACAAATAAATGAATGAATAAATGAACTGATGAATAAATGAATGAATGAATAATATATAAATAGATAAATAATAGATAAAGAAAAGCTCAAATGTCTTTAGCTTTAGGTTACGGGTGCTTTTTTCTAAGTACTGATGCTGTCAGAAACTTGTGTTTTATATGTACAATACATTTAGAATAAGAGAAATCGCTCTTTCGTAATATTTTATTTTCGAAAAACTGAAGATAGGACTGGAGATGCGGTTTGTACACACCCCATCACAAGGGGCTAAAGCCTTTTGCAGACTAAACCCCAAGTATTCGTGTTCTCGCCGCATTCGCCAACATCCAATTGCAGAAACAAGCAATGTGATCAACACACACACACACACACACACACCCACACACACATTCTGGGGCGCCATTACATGCTCTCATTCCCAATGTTTACACGCGATCAAGGCGGCTTTCCCTGGACGTCCTCTTTACGTCAGAGGGGGTTGATGGATGAGGCAGGCGTGTAATGGCCTTGTCTTCACTCAGGATGTAATGGGAAAGAGGAGGCGGCGTCAAGAGAAGGGGCGTCGGCAACACAGAGGCTGACCGTCTGAAGGACAGCAGTGGTGTGGGAGGGGTGGTGGCTTTTGTTCACGATCTGGAACGCTGGGCATGAAAGCTCTACATTGATTTAAGGGATCTTCGACATGAGTATTTGATCTTCTGCACGCCCATATGTAGAGGCTGCATGCATGTGCTAAGATTCAAGATGAAACCCACTGCACTAATCCTCTTATTTTCAGAAAGAATATGTCAATGATTGCAGCATGCTCTGTCTCCATTTTTGACCATCACTTCTGTACAGACTTTCCTCCTTGAATTGTGTTGTTATGAATAATCGTTTTTCTGTTACTGCTGATGACAAAATTTTAACGCCATGAATAGAATGCACTATCGTTGATTTTGTCAGTCACGTGAGCGAGGGCCACGTGGAAATACATGTGTTAACCCCTTTCTCTGCCCCGTGTGTGTGTGTGTGTGTGTGTGTGTGTGTGTGTGTGTGTGTGTGTGTGTGTGTGTGTGTGTGTGTGTGTGTGTGTGTGTGTGTGAGCGCACACGCACCAGTTTGACTGAACAGCTTTCTGACAAGGACACAGCAAACAACACGCTGGGCTGACACGGGAGAAATGTCCACAGGAAGACGCACTGGCATCGTGTGGTGCCTGACCGACACACCGCGGCAAACCACTGTCTGAACAAGCAGTGTGCCGGTAAAGGACTCAGTACAGGACTCAGTAAATGGCTCATTACTTCATGACGGCCACAGTCCTCAGCACCACTTATCCGACCAAGTGACCACTTGACCTGTAGTGCTTCCTGAACAAGCACGACTGATCACCACATGACCATTCCATTACCTGAACAAGCCTGAGTGGTTTTCTGGGCCGCCTGATCTCCTATCAATGGTCACTGACCAACAACTCCTCAAAGCCAGGACTCGCCCCATCGCATAACGCAATCATCACCGAACCAAGTGCCAAGCCCTGACCAACTTGACCCTAAGGGTGTCAACCAGTAGGTCGTCAAACCTTGCTCTACTCCTTTCAACTTAGCTGACTGCCTGAACGCTGATGACTCACCAAAATTCACGGCCTCAAAGGACATAGTGAATGAGGAAGAGTAACATCCGATCCAAAGCTTCGACGTTTTCAGCACTGTAAGGATTACAGTTTGCGCATCCTTCCCGCCAAGGAGGTTTTCAACAGTAAAAAATTCAGATGATTTGTAAACTAAAGGAATGACAGCTCGTGTTGATCGTTAACTTTTACCTATTGCCAAACCCGTCAGTGTTTACGATCATTCTAAATATCGTTGTCAGACTCAAAAGCACTGAATCCATCTCGGGACTTTTTATTTTGATACTTGTCGACTTGTAAAACACGATCTTCTAGCAAGGACAATAAACAAAACTCGCTCGAAAATGTTCCAGCTGCACCCAAACTTCAATAAGGTTGCCTGGAAGTTTATCTAGAGTGATGTCCCTTCCCTGACTGTTTCCACTTTATTGGAAAAAAACCAAAACAACTTGTTTGACGAACCGGAATTCGAGTCCCACGCACCGCTCGGCCACAAACGGGAAAATACTGAGATGGGTGAGAGAGAGAGAGAGAGAGAGAGAGAGAGGGAGAGACAAAGACAAAGACAGAGACAGAGACAGAGAGAGAGAAGGAACGGACGGACGGAGAGACAAAGACAAAGACAGAGACAGAGACAGAGACAGAGACAGAGAAGGAACGGACGGACGGACGGACGGACGAATGGCTTATTCATATATAGTCCATAGCCCTTCATGAAGGGGTATTTGAACAGCAATAAAAGACAAAAGACAATAACATAATTTGCTGAGAAATAAACAATGGAAATACGACTATGAAATGAGTGTTTCTCTAAACCTGTAAGCCTTGTACAAAAACAAGGAAAGATTACGTATAGCATCAGGTTTTGTGCATGACATCAATAAACTCAATCTGAACAAACGAGGATGTCTGTAATATTTAGGATGGATAAATTTAACTCTAATCTCAATACGTTTTGGACAACAGAGAACAAAGTGTACATCATCTTCTTTTGCCGCCCTGCACAATGGACAATCAAATCACAGTCATTCCGAAATTTATATCTGGAACGGTGCATTTTCAAGTCAGAAATACCAAACCGAAATCTTGTTGTTACATACTTCAACTGTCTATCTATGTTCATTTTCAAATAAAATTTAAGATCATGATTACAACACAATGTTCTATACAAACTAAATCGGTCACTTGTATTAATGTGATCATTCCAGTTCTGCCAGCTGCAATCAATCAAACGTTGAGGAAATAAACTTATAAAACCATTCATATTGCCAACACCTTAGTTTTCCCAGACATCACCAAAACCATTCTCATACAAACAAATGCGGACATTTGAAACCCAGTTTTTCTTTTTATTCATATCCAAGTCATACAACATTCTACATGCTTCATAAGGTAATCTAAAAGCATCCATCTGAATTAACTTGAGCTAGTAACGAATACAGCTGACTGCAGAATTTACATATATGGGATATCTGTCTGTCTCACCACATACAAGATCATAATTGCAAATAAATGAACAGACTCGCAGTGAACTGAAGCTCTCTCTAACCCCCATAATAGAGAGAGAGAGAGAGAGTGTTCTGAAAAATTTTACAATTCATTCTGAAAGGGAGAGCGGTTGTGTGTGTGTGTGTGTGTGTGTGTGTGTGTGTGTGTGTGTGTGTGTGTGTGTGTGTGTGTGTGTGTGTGTGTGTGAACAAGCTTCAGGGCCGGAGGGTCTGTACGTACACTCCGGATCCAGCATCGATAAATCTCTGGCTTCAACTTGAAATTTGAATAATTGTCCAGAACTTGAGAAATGGCCCTGGAATTTAGATGGAATGTTAACTGAAGGAGAAGAGACCGGACAGACACAGAGAGACAGAGATAGATGGGGGTGGGGGTGGGAGAGAGATATATATAAAGATATATATATATATATAGAGAGAGAGAGAGATAGTGAGAGACAGAGACAGAAAGAGTGAGAGAAGACAAAGAGATAAGGGAGAAGGGAGGGAGAAGGGAGACAGCGATAACTGTGGAAAAAGGGAGACAGATATACAAAGAAACAGAGTAAGACAGAGGAAGACAAACAGAGAAAGAGATGGAGAGAGAGGGAGAGGGACGAGAGAGAGAGAGAGAGAAGCAGAGAGACAGACAGAGAGACAGTGAGACAGGCAGAGAGACGGACAGAGACAGAGACAGAAAGAGCCAGACAGAGTTAAGGACTGAATTTCACAGCGGAATCGTGTTGAAGTGACGCACAAAGCCAGGGGGATCAGACACAGCCGAAGCCTGCAAAGCATTAGTCTGTCGCCGCGCCCCTCCCTCCTATCTCCTGCCCCCCCTCGTCCCCCCCCCCCGCCCCCAGCCCCCTTGCCTCCCAACCCCCAACACCCCATCCCCCTCCCATCCCCCCGGGGGGACGGCAGCAAAACCCAATTTCCTACATCAGAATTGCTTCTGAAACACAGAACTCACTGCCCCGGGGGCTGGGGCTAGGGAAGAGAGGCGGGGGGATG
>NC_134882.1:26609198-26636698 GCF_041734735.1 Babylonia areolata | reverse complement strand
CACGGTATTGCAACAATACACTATACTACTTTCCAGTGTCAATTTCTCAGTGTGAAATTCAGGAAGCTTTTCAAGAGAAAAAGCAACATGCCACACTGCAACACCATGCATCCCTTTTGTTTTCCTCTCTCATGTGGATTTACCAGGGACCCATCTCTTATTGACTGGGTTCATTTACATGACATAAAGCACGAATGCTTCACTCGTTCAGTCATTTGACAAGCGTTACATCTGTATGTGGTCAAAGCCCTCATCCTATGCCCGACTGCTCAGCTGTTACATACGTTAGTGCAGAACACCATGCACTGCTGTTATTGTCCTCCCCCACTCCAGCAGAGCACAGAACACAGCCCTCACTGACCATCAACAGACACTGTGGCTGACGTGTGACTGATGGCGTGTCTGACGTGTGACTGCTGGTGTCTGAACCCCAACCCCTGACTGAAGAGCTGGTCAGGTCTCACGGCGTCCACTGGCCTGAAGGGAAGCGTCTGTGCTGCTCTGATTGAACACCAGTCTAACGACACGCCGGATATTCAATTAGCTGGACAAGGGACATTGACCACTGGGCGATGGTTTGCTTGGGTGTGGGTGAGTGACCACAACACGCCTGGTCAATGCTGACTGAGGGAATTGCCCATAAATCTGATGACTGCTTGACCAAGTGGGATGGATCACAGTGCAGTTTATTGCCGGAACAAGCTGATTGACCACATAACGGCTTGTTCCCTGAACTAACCTGATTGGTCACGTGATGTGATTGGCAACGTGATGGCCAAGTGTCTGAACACGCGACTGACCACAGTAGATGGCTGACTGGTCCAGCAGGACCTAGTGACCAAACCAGGCGGCAATAAACCAGTCTGAGTCATCACACTAAATGTAGAAGAAATGATGTCTGGGTCATTTGGATTGGTAAATCCTACTTGGGATGGCTCACTACGATCACCTTGAAGACTAAAACAAGCTGGCTTTCCGGACATCAGAAACAAACAGTCCAGGACGCTACACATATCTCTGTACGACACTCAGTGTCCTTTTAAAACTTTCAAAACGAAGTAATTTCACATGGTGAGATAATTAAGATTTCTGGCACACAATGGTGGTAGCGTTTTTTTTCATCACTATAAACCTGCATAACACACAATGCCCGCACTACAGGCATCTTCCAGGGCTGTAATAGCTTACTGATGCTAAAACATTTCTTTACTACTCTGTGTATCCATGCCATCAGCACTGTGATGCCTTGATCCTCAAACAACCAGTCTGTCTCTCCACATGAAGAGGATGTCTGCCACCAGCTGTAACACTCTTTCATTTCTTACATCATTCTGATGTTATTCTAAAATCACCCACCTTCTTTGTGGAAAACCAAACGATTGGAACTATTGAAGCTGAACTGATATGAAAATGAAAATCACCGAGCTTTCTGACCAAGTATTTTCCCTCCGCCTGTGATTAATTCATTTTTGAGTCATATTACTGGAAGCTCTCAGCCCTGCCCTCTCCTGACTCCTTCCATTTCTGTGTAGAGGTTTTCACAGCTCTCCATCAGGTCCTGATCTGGCGTGAGAGTCGTGCTGATGATGTGCAGTGCGGACAGTGAGCACAGTGAATCAGGCCATCATCCACTGTATCAACATGACAGCACTGTCAGCCCCTCATTTCCAGCCTGCTGTGAGTTATTCTTATCTTATCTTATCTCGTAATTATCAAATCATGGCGGGACGTTGGGGTCATCATCAATACCAGGAACTAACAAATGCTTGATATCAAATCAACATTCTTTTTTGCAGTGGACACGTGAGTGTGTGGTCAGTTGGATGTTGTTTCTTTACACAAAACATGATAGATAAATGTGTACTTTCTTTAACGTAACTATTTTTCATTACAAATGATATTAAATGCGCGATCGCGTTCACGCGCGTGCGTGTGTGGATGACAACACACACGATTTTGAAAAGGATATCAGTTCTACTGCATTGATCAACCTCTGAATTAGACGAAAGGAAACAGTGACAGCCTTATATTTATTCAACACATACAGACCAAGTGACCAAGAAAAAAGATAGTAAGATAAGCGAGCGAAGGGACAAGAGAGACAGAGAGAGAGACAGACAGAGACAGAGACAGACAGAGACATAGAGGGGGGGTGGTGGGGGTGGTGGGGGTTCAGACACATCTCATGTTTAATTTTCACAGAGGCTATTCTGAAGTTAATCCAGACAGACACACCATCAGACGATGGCTGCATAAACCAATTCTAAAGCGGCGCACCTTCTCATGTGTATTCACCACGATAGAGTTGGCTTTGTTGCCCACTCTCAAAAAGCCGGGGGGAGAAGTCAGATACGGTGTCCACGGTAAAACTGTAAAATAGCATCTAACGATTGAATGAATGTTGATGACACTGGACAGATTTTGGAATCGGTACATAAAATTAGACAAAGAAAATGTGCACACAACTCCTTAGTTCGATTACAAGCACTTATGTACATGCACGCATGAAGAGCGAGAGCGGAAGAGAGAGAGAGAGAGAGAGAGAGAGAGAGAGAGAGAACACTATCAATGTTCTGAACAGTCAGCCACAATGCCCATTCCACTTTGCAGCTCTGCCATCTTTTGCTGACCCTAACTTTGAAGAACTCCGTATTGAAAACACAGAAGGTGAAATGGAATGGAAAGGGGCAGGGGAGGAAGGAGACGGCAGATGGATTGCAAATCTATAACCCGTGATCGTCTGCGTCTTTCCTGTGGGACCATCTTGCTGATTTCATTCCTCCCTCTTTTTCTTGCCGTAAACCGTCTGACATCAACAACAGGAGGAACAACACACACACACACACACACACACACACACACACACACACACACACACACACACACACACACACAACATGCATACAGAATACAACAAAACCAACAGTAAATGAATGTATGCTCTCTCTTTTTTGATTTGCTCCTTTCCCAGCAAAGTCGTAACTGAGTCACGCAACTTGATGTTGAAATTAGATGTGGACGGAATCTGTGGCAAGTGGAGATATCTGATCAACCGACACAACACTGCCCAAAACAGACATGCCTAGGTTCTACTCCTCCCCCCCCCCGCTCCCCATGCACCCTGCATCGCCTGAATCCTACAGCAGAAGGAGTAAACGCCATCAGCACACAGAATACCAGCGAGCTGTCTGTGGCCCGTCACGTGGAGCTGTTTCAACTTTCCACACGTTGACAACATGGCCGACTTGCATCCATCCTTTTTAAGTCAGGCAAGGCGTGGAATAGAACGGCTTGTAATGTCTCAACTCTGGAGAGGTTGGGAGAAAAAAGATGGAGGGAGTGGGATCTCCATAAATCCACTTGTTGATGGCGACACATCTGGATTCACGGCGCAAACTCAACACTGGGGATGGGGACGACCATTTTCATTTTTTCTTTAAGTTTCTCTCTCTGTGGGTTTGCTGTTAATGTCTTCTATACACACTCTGCCTCCCTATCCTTTTTCTCTCTTTTGCGTGTTCTGATCCTTAAGGAGAGGACAAGATTAAATCAAGCGAACATTTGTCTGTCTGCCAGTTCTGTCAATAAAGATTTTTTGCGTTATACTTTACATTCCTTGCTTTATCTTTCTCTCTGTGCATTCATTTTACCCCTTCGCCCCATCAATAACTCGTTTGCCTGTGTCTTCAGCCATGTTTGTTTTTCTGTAGACATGTCAACATAATTCACTATGGAGAATGAATGACGTTACACTGAATACACAGCTCACTTTCAAGAAAAAATAAAGACAAAATATCATTGTCAACAAATGTTTTCAATGAAAGTAATGCCAAGAAACAAAAATAACACATTTGCTGAGAGATTTATATATTGTTTTATCTTTTGTTGTGTTTCAGATTTTGCGACTGTATCTATACAATTTTTTCTCAACCTCCTTTCATAACTATGTGTATTGGATTGCATTGCACTGCATTATACTGATTGTATTGTAATTGTATCATATTGTATTGTAATGAAAAGTATTGTATCACATTGTATTTTAGTTCACTGTTTTTAACTTGTGCAGTCTGGGCTCATTTGCATTGACTGAAACACGAGTGTTTCACTCACTGAGTCATTTGCCCAGCGCTAAATCTGTGTAGCTTAAAAGCCTTCATCACAGGTTTGCCTGACCAGCTGCCAGACAGGGCTTGTTAGTGCAGAACACCATACATCGCTATTATTGTCCTCCCCCACTCCAGCAGAGCACAGAACACAGCCCTCACTGACCATCAACAGACACTGTGGCTGACGTGTGACTGATGGTGTCTGAACCCCAATCCCTGACTGAAGAGCTGGTCAGGGCTCACGGCGTCCACTGGCCTGAAGGGAAGCGTCTGTGCTGCTCTGATTGAACACTGGTCTAACGACACGCCGGACATTCCATTAGCTGGACAAGGGACATTGACCACTGGGCGATGGTTTGCTTGGGTGTGGGTGAGTGACCACAACACGCCTGGTCAATGCTGACTGAGGGAATTGCCCATAAATCTGATGGCTGCTTGACCATGTGGGATGGATCACAGTGCAGTTTATTGCCGGAACAAGCTGATTGACCACATAACGGCTTGTTCCCTGAACTAACCTGACTGGTCACGTGATGTGATTGACTGAACACGCGACTGACCACAGTAGATGGCTGACTGGTCCAGCAGGACCTAGTGACCAAACCAGGCGGCAATAAACCAGTCTGAGTCATCACACTAAATGTAGAAGAAATGATGTCTGGGTCATTTGGTTTAGTAAGTCCTACTTGGGATAGCTCACTACGATCACCTTGAAGACTAAAACAAGCTGGCTTTCCAGACATCAGAAACAAACAGTCCAGGACGCTACACATATCTCTGTACAACAATCAGTGTCCTTTTAAAACTTTTAAAACGAAGTAATTTCACATGGTGAGATCATTAAGATTTCTGGCACACAATGGTGTCTACATATGTAATTATTGCCAAGTGGTAGCATTTTTTCCATCAATATAAACCTGCACGACACACAATGCCTTCACTACAGGCATCTTCCAGGGCTAATAAAGCTTCCTTATGGTAAAAACATGTCGTTACTACTCTGTGTATCCATGTCATTAGCACTGTGATGCCTTGATTCCTCAAACAACCAGTCTGTCTCTCCGCATCAAGGGGATTTCTGTCCCCTACACCCCAGTTGTAACACATTTTCAGTTCTTACATCATTCTGATTTTATTAAAAAATCACCCAGCTTCTTTGTGGAAAACCAAACGATTGGAACTACTGAAGCTGAACTGATATGAAAATGAAAATCACCGAGTTTTCTGATCAAATATTTTCCCTCTGCCTGTGATTAATTCATTTCTGAGTTACATTACTGGAAGCTCTCAGCCCTGCCCTCTCCTGACTCCTTCCATTTCTGTGTAGAGGTTTTCACAGCTCTCCATCAGGTCCTGATCTGGCGTGAGAGTCGTGCTGATGATGTGCAGTGTGGACAGTGAGCACAGTGAATCAGACCATCATCCACTGTATCAACATGACAGCACTGTCAGCCCCTCATTTCCAGCCTGCTGTGATGGCCTCGTAATTATCAAATCATGGCAGGACCCTGAAGGTCAACATCAATACCAGGAACTGACATTTTCTCCGTGACAACTGGTTAATTCTTTGAAGTGCACATGCCTGAGTGTGTGTGCATGCACGCACGTGTTTGTTTATGCGTGTGTGTGTGTGTGTGTGTGTGTGTGTGTGTGTGTGTGTGTGTGTGTGTGTGTGTGTGTGTGTGTGTGTGAATGTACATGGGTGTATGCACCTGTGCACAAGTATTTAAAAAGGAAATGAGCGTTGATAATTTCAGTCTCACAGACTGCATGTTAAGATGTAAGGAACGTTGACAGACTTATGATTTATTCAACATCGTACAGACAGCGAGCGAGATTAAAAGAGAGATGCTGAGAGAGACGAGAGACGACAGGGAAAAAGACAGGCAGAAAGAGCGATGGAGAGAGAGAGAGAGAGAGAGAGAGAGAGAGAGAACACTGAACACTGAACTGTTTTAATGAAAAGGCCATTGGCACATGTCAATAGGGGTGGTTACAAGTAAATGCAGAGGTACAACACAAACATAACACTATAAGCAACGTACTTTCAAAGCTTTGTCTAGGAATACAGCCAAGCACATTACAATGATTTGTTTTCACTTGCAAAAAGCAATGTCATATTAAACAAAGACAGAGTATTATAATACTTAGAGGGGATATACTGTTGTCTCAGGTCAGCATATTGAAGGCATTGTAACACAAAGTGAACTTCTGTTTCTTTTTGAAAATCACAGAAAGGACAAGACAGCTCATCATCTGTTACATTACGTTTAAAACGTAATTTATGTGTATTGAGTTGTGACACACCGAGTGAGAGAGAGAGAGAGACAGAGACAGAGAGAGACAGAGACAGAGAGACAATTCAGTAGCAGCCCGTATTAAACGCTGCAGAGAGATGATTCTGAAGGTAAGCCGGACACAGACACAAAGCAATGCCATCAGACCACTGCTGCAGGAAATAATTCTACAGTGGCACACCATCCCTTACAAGACAATTGTCTCTGAACAACCCCTTCACTCAGCCTGGCGACAAACAGGAAGGGGGCGCCTAGAAGATCAATCCCAGTAAACGAATTCTGCTGAAATTGGATGTGTACGGTATTAGAACTACGAAAAGTTTATTTCATTTCATTTTATTTTTATTTTTCATATTTCATTTTTATTTACTATTCTAAATTATCAGTTCAATAATTCAAATACTTATCTCTCCATTTGCGTTTGTATCTTATTTTGCTTCATTTCTGTTTTATTTCCCCTCAAGGCCTGACGAAGCGTGTTGGGTTACGCTGCTGGTCAGGCATCTGCTTAGCAGATGTGGTGTAGCTTATATGGATTTGTCCGAACGCATTTTGAGTAAATGAACTGAACCGAAAATACCCACTGGGTAGGTAGTATTATCAGCCTGTGTCAACAAAACTGCGATGTATTGACATCAAACACTTTGGGTTGAAAAAGGTGAGCAAATCGAAATGTATCGAAATGTGTAAGTGTCACAAATGTCAAAGGACACATATGTTCACGTGAAGATGGCGACAGGCACGTATGATATGATTAGGGTGATACAAAATAGATACAAGTTTAAGAAGCTTTTGCGCGAGCTTTAATAAACGTTACTTTTCTTGTCTCTGTGTCTGACTATTGTCCAAACCTTCAGCATTTATCCACCACAGATTTAGTCATTACTCTCTTCAACACAAACATATACGTACATACATGCATGAAGAAAAAGAGCTGTAGCGGAAAACAGCAAGGGGGGGGGACAAAGAAAGAGAGACACAACAGAGAGAGAGAGGAGGGAGGGAGAGAGAGAGGGAGAAGAGAGAGAGAGAGAGAGAGAAAGAAAGAGAGGGAGAGAGAGGAGAGAGATAGATGAGATAGAGAAGATGGAAAGAGAGGAGAGAGAGATAGAGAGGAGGGAGAGAGAGAGAGGGGGGGAGAGAGGTGAGAGAGAGAGAGAGAAGAAAGAGAGGAGGGAGACAGAGAGAGAGAGAGACAGAGATAGAGACTGAGACAGAGAGAGACAGGAGGGAGGGAGAGAGACAGACAGACAGACAGAGTGAGAAAGAGAGAGATAGAGAGAGGGAGAGACAGAACAACACCAATCTCCCAGTCACCCACCATTCCACTATGCCAATTTAAATCCTGTTTCCACTCCAACGTGGAAGAACTTTGTTTTGGAAAGAAAAAACTGGTAGAGAGAAAGAGAAGAAAAGTGAGAAGAGCGTGGACGGGAGAACAGAGGAAGCAGGCATAAAATCCATAACACAGGATTTCCAGCGCTTGTCAAGTGGGACCCTGTCGCTGACTTCATACTCCTTTTCACCCTGAACCACTTTTAAGAAAGTTAGAAAAGAGTAATACGTCTCTTTCTATTCGCGCCTTTCCAGTGACGCCTCAACTGTGACATGCAGTTGGACGTACACATCAGATCTGGACAGCAGAAGAGGAACAGGGAAAAGCACAACCAACCCCGGTGGCCATAGAATCACGTCCACCCTCCCCATCTATCCTCTGTCCCCCGGAGCCTTCAGGGGAAGGAGTAAATACAATGAGAACATACACGACGGTTGTGCTGACTGCAGCCTGTCACGTGGAGCACTTCAACTTGTGTTAACTTTGTGCAGACCACGGCAGGGAGAATGGAGGGGTGTCTCCATAAAGTTAACTTCTGGATGGCGACACAGTCAGCTTCATGTCACTATCTGGGCTTTGGGAAGATGGGGGAAAAAGGCTGGTATTATTTCTTCCTTGTACACGCACTCTCTCTCTCTCTCTCTTACTGTCTTTTGTTTTCATAGTGCAGTCCCTCAACGGTCAGGGCAAGATTTAAGAAAAAAAAGTAAGCATTTGTTTATCCAGCAATCCTGATGATGATTCATACTTTTGTATGGTGCACTTGTTGCTTTCCCTTAATTACTCCCATTTACGGTATGTCATTTTATGCTGATGTTTTACACAAACCTCCGGTAGGCTCTCTATACTTGCTCTGTGCACTGGATTTATGTGAAGATCGTGGCATATGCTCCTTGAAAAAACAACAACGAAAAACAAACAGATTGTGGTGTGTGGTGTAGCGTGTATGAACCAGTCTGCTCAGTTCGACACCTCCTTGAAACTGAAACTGAAAATGATAACTCTCTGTGCTAATTCATGTATTCATGTTAGTCTTTTTTTCTGTTTTCTTTCTCTCTTTTTTTTTTTTTTTTTTTTTTACAACGCTGGGTCAGTACAGCTGGGTCTTAGCCATGTATAGTTTTCTGTTGGAATGCTAAACAATTATTCATTACTCAGTAAATTACGCCAAATTGAATGCCATAAATGGAAAATAAAATTGCAATCCCATGTTTTCCTCGACATTAATGCCAAGACACAGAAACACCACGCTGACTGATAGCATCATGTCCTCGTTTATATTCCAGTATGCATCATGTTTTGTTATCTTCTCTGCCCATTTCTCCTCAGACCTCTGCCCTGTCTGTGCAATGTTTCAACAGCTCCCAGCTCTGCCCTCTGTCCTTGTTCAGGGTGATGCTGCTCTGATTTCCTTTTTAAACACTCTCCATGTGTCTTGTTTTATGCTGCACAGAGCTTCATGAATATGTACAATAGCAAGATGTCTTAATAAATAAATAAACGTTCTAGCCCCTAAAGAGTTTGGGTCAGAAAAACAACAACGAAAATTTGTTTATCCAGCAGTCCTGGAAATAAAAGATGTATCCTTTCCCAAGGCACACTTGTTGCTTGTAGTTCTTAGTGGTGTATGTCACCACGCGGTCGTTTTTCTCTGGGCTTGGTAGGGAGAGCTGGTTTTTCCGCGTCTTCAGACGTGTTCATGTTTGTGTCGGCTTGTCAACATAATTCATTATGCAGAACAAAATAATGACGTTGCACTGTATTACCACAAAGGGTCACCCCATGATTTCGCTGAGATTAAAGGCCAAGGAACAGAAACAAGGCACTGGCTGGTATATCTGTCTATAATGTCTTCCTGCTGGGCATCAGGTTGCTGTGACCTTTTCTGTCCATCTTTCATCACAATCCTCTTTTTGAGCAGCGTTACAACAGTTCTGTGCTGTGTCCAGTACTGTGAAGATGGACAGAGAGCACAGTGAATCAGGGCATCATCCACTGTGTCAACAGCACTGTCAGGCCCTCATTTCCAGCCTGCTGTGTGTGTGTGTGTGTGTGTGTGTGTGTGTGTGTGTGTGTGAGAAAGAAAGAGAGAGAGGGAGAGAGGGTGTGTCTGTCTGTGTGTCTGTGTATATGTGTATATGTGTAAGGGGAGGAAGGAGTGAGTGCGCATATGCAAAGAGGATACATAGTTCTGCAGAATTTACAAACGTCTGGTTTCAATCCAATACTTGTGACTTCAATAGGAGGGAGAAGGTATAATCCTCATGTTTATTCATTGATGTTAAAAGATCGTGAGTGGGTGAACGAGAGAGGGAGAGACTGAGGGAGAGACAGAGATGGAAAGACAGACAGAGAAAGAAGACATCATCAATCTTCTGCACAGTCAGCCACGATGCCAGCGCAATTCTGAATTCAACAGCGGAACCTCAAACTGGCAAGAACTCTGCTATGAAAACAAGAAAGAAGAGAAAAGAAGAGAGAAAACAGTGAAAAGAGGCAGGATGAAGAAGGCAGGTGATTCTATATCCCTGGACCTCGGACACAGTCCTGTGGGACCATCTCATTGATTTCATTCTCACTCCCCCCCCCTCCTGCCCCTTCCCCTCGCTCCCACCCTCTTCCTGTCGTATGCCATCTAAAATAGTAATAGAGTTCATGCTCTCCGTTTTTATTTGCACCTTTTCCAATAATGCTTTGAATGAAAAAGTGCAATAACATGATGGAATCAGATTTGGGGAGAATTAGAGGAGGCTGGGAGAGGAACGGCTAGCTGTAACAGCCCGCACCAGTCGGACAAACAAACATGTCCATGTTCACCCCCCCCCCCCCCCTCATCCACTCCACCCTGTATCCCCTCAATCCCACTACGGAAGGAGTAAACGCCATCAGCACACAGAATACGGCGAGCTGTCTGTGGCCCGTCACGTGGAGCTGTCTCAACTTTCCACACGCTGACAACATGGCCGACTTGCACACATCTCATTTAAGTCCGGCGAGGCGTGAAATAGGACGGTCTGTAATGTCTTGTCTAACTCAGGGGAAGAAGTGGGCTGTGTGCCCTCCATGAAGTCAACTTCTTGGTGACAACACAACGCGCTTCATGTCACTGTCTATGCTTTGAGGAGACACGGAAAGTCCGTTTTCACTTCGTCTTTGAATCTCATTCCATCTCTTATCTATCTATCTATCTATCTATCTATCTATCTGTCTGTCTGTCTGTCTTTCAATCTATATCTCCAGTCTCTCAATCTCAATCTCTTTCTCTTTCAGTTTGTTGTTGTGAGTTCCTCTTTAAACACTCTCTCTGTGATTTGTGTCTTTTTATATTATAGTCCCAAACGAGGTTGGGCCACACAAAAAAAGCGAGTACTTGTTTATTCAGCAGTCCTGGCCATGAAGATTAACTTAGTCTTTTTTCTCTCTGTAGGCACGTGCTTTTGTCTGAGCTCGGTCAGTACAGCTATTTTTCCTGCGTCTTCAGCCATGTTGATGTTTGTCGGCTTGTCAGTACAATTCATTATGGAGAACAAATGACGTTACACCCAGTTACCAGAAGAAAAAACCCCCATAAAACAACAACAACAACAAAAACCCAGACTGCCAACCCATGTTTTCGAAGAGATTAAGGCCGAGAAAGAAAAAACAATGTTTTGGCTGGTGCATGTATTTCTTGTTATGTTTTCCTGCAGAGCATCATGTTTTTGTGATCTTCTCATTCCGTCTTTTCCTCAGACCTTCTTTCCTTTAAGCTTTCTGCACAGTGTTTTAACAACTCACAGCAGCCCTGCCTTACACACCTCCTCCAATCCTCTTCCCCGACCTAAACTCCAGAGAGGTGCATCAGAAGCCAACCAGAAGACAAACTAAGCAAGGAGACACAAATATCCCCAATCGATCAGGGGCCTGACAGTCGCATAAAATAATTCAGAGACGACACTCCTTCCCCTGTGTATAAAACCCCCATTTCCTTCTAGATAACTGAATTTGACCAACCCACTGATTCCGCCAAGGGGAAGAAAGGTGAGGGGTCAAGGCAAAAGCTGAAAAAAAACCCCCTCCTATGAATGGATAAATACAACTGAAATTGGAGATGTGAAGAATCAGCGTATGAACGCAAACATTCAAATATATACAGTATCGTTTTTCTTTTCTTCTTTCTTCTTTTTTTTTCATAGTACACATCAACAATATGTCACAGATTGTCATCAAGCATTTTGGGCATAAAATAACACACACACACACACACACACACACACACACACACACACACACACACACACACACACACAAAGCCGCCAATCCCAGATGTATGCGTGTCATGGTTTAATACCATTGGTAGATGACATCTGCTGGTGGTGATGCTGACAGTGACATGTGATGTAATTACGGTGATCTAAAATAGGCACAATATATTGCTTTCTGTAATCCATACATATTTTCTTCTTGGCTTTCTGTCTAATCAGTTCGTATCTGTTGCGTCCATCTGCCATGAATCTTGTTTTTCTCTCCTTCACACAGACACATTATCATGCTCAGACATTCATAAAAGGAGATGGAGAGGAGAAAGGGAGAGAGAGAGAGAGGGGGGGGGGGGGTGGAGAGAGAGAGAGAGAGAGAAGGGGCAGAGAGAGAGAGAGAGAGAGAGAGAGGGGAACACAATCCATCTTCCAAACAATTGGTCATGACGCCCATTCCACTCTGTCATTCTGAACCCGTTGCCGAACCCTTACTCCAGTTACTCTGCTTTAAAACTGGTGAAAGAAAAAAAAAGGTGGAAAAGGAGAGGGGACGCTGCAGGAGGCAGACAGATAGAAAATCTATAACCCAGGATTGCCAGCGCCTGTCCTGTGGGACCATCTCGCTTATTTCACGGTTTTTTTTTACATGCTATAAACCATCTTTTTTCCTTTTCTTTTTAACCTCTAACCAGTAATAGAGTGCACACTCTTTCTTTTTATTTGCACCTTCACCAATAACGCCTTGCCTGAGGCATGCAACCAGACGTTGAAATTAGATTTGGACAGAATTAGAGGAGCAGGCGAAAAGACTGGGCAGGGATGGAAGAACCAACACTGTGGGTGAGGAGTTGGGGTGGGGGTGGGCAAAGAAACCTCCAACCATCCATGCACCCTCTGTCATCTGAATCCTAAAGGAGGAGTAAATGATCAGCACACAGAATACGGCGAGCTGTTTGTGGTCCATCACATGTTTCAACTTCCCACACACCGATACAAAAGATTTTTGATTGTAAGCTTCAGCAGTACGTTTTCATAATGTGTTTTGCGAATTTAAAAAAAGAGAGTTTTTAAACGTGAAAGTGTAAGTTAAAACATAGTGCTATTGTAAACAGTGAGTGTCCACTGTGTGCACGGTATAGGGACAGGGGGGCAAAACGATTGAAAATGTGATGAAGGCGGGAAGAAAATATGGGTCAAGTTGTACCGCTGGCAGGAGCTGCGACACACGAAATAATAGGGCCCTGTGTGGCCAGCTGGCCAAGACGCAACAACAGATAGCCATCAGAAAGAGGCGTTGGTTCAGGGCCGATAATCAAGAGTGGCAAAGCCTGAGAACGGCGCACCAGCATCACTTTGAGGAGGCACAACAGGAAGTTTCCGCCACAGAAACAGAGGAGAAAACGAACTTCCCATGAAAAAAAAGAGAAAAGAAAGGACAAAAACTAAAAAAGAAAGAAAGAGAGAGAGAGAGAGAGAGAGAGAGAGAGCCTCAAGAGAAGGTCCCTGCATTTCGTAAGATCCATCCCCGTGGAGCAAACCGAACTGTATATCTGTGTATAGATGAAAGAGTGTAGCTTAAAAAAGATGTTCTTTGAGTCTCTTACTCTCGGGGTGATCGCGTGTGAGTGTTTCTTTGTTATCTTTCATCTGTGTGTCTTTACATTCAATATGTGTCTCTCGTTTTGCCGTCATATTTTCTTTGAACCCTCTAAGTCCCTCTTTTAATGCCTCTGAAGGGGCAAGGCCACGCCAGTACAAGTGAACATTTATCTATGGAGCGGTCATGATAAAGATTTATCACGTATTGCGCGTTCGTTGCTTGTAACTCCTTTTCTGTGTCTCTACATTCTTGTTTTCTTTTCTGAGCTCGGTCAATATGGCTGGTTTTTATGGGTCTTCAGCCAATGTTTATTCTTCTGTCAGCATGTCAACGCAATTCATGTCACACAGCAAACGACTTAGTGTGAATAATACAGAAAAAAGGAGGAAAGAACGAAGAAAACAGAAATAACACTGTCACTCCATATTTTCAATCCGATTAAGGCCTGTGGAAATAAAAAGAAACAACCAGAATTAAACACCTTGGTGGGTACATCTATATCGTGTTGTATCTTCCGCTGGGCATCAGGTTTTTGTGATCTTCTCTTCCCATATTTTCCTGAGGCTGTTACGCCTACAATTGTTGCTCCCATCAGACCTTTGCACACACACACACACACATACACAACACACACACACACACACACACACACGTGTTGCAAAGCTCGTGCTTAGAGAAGAAGCTATCACACTGCCCATTGCAAGTAGACAAAGCAGTTGAAGCAAGCGGTCAGCATCAATCGTCACCGGAGACAAATTTCCAGCTGCCAACAAACTGGTGAATGAAATTAGAATTTATAACCGACAAAACATTTCGTTCTGGTGACAAACTGGGGAGCGAGGCCTTTCTGAGGCAATGTTACAACAGCTCACAGCTCTGTGTTGTGTTCTTGTTGAGCATGATGCTGTGTCCGGCACTGTGAGGATGGACAGGCAGCACAGTAATCAGGCCACCATCCACTGTATCAACATGACAGCACGATCAGCCCCTCATTTCTAGCCTGCTGTGATGATGGCCTCGTCATAAGCAGATTATGGTGTGATCCCGGGGGTCAACATAAACATCATGAACTGACGATTTGTCTTTGTTCAGCAACTTGTGTGTGTGTGTGTGTGTGTGTGTGTGTGTGTGTGTGTACATAAAGGTTCAACATTTTCGATAAACGTCTGATTAAACATCGAAGCTTGTGAAGTGACAAGAGTTAGTCACAACCTCATATTTATTCAACAACAGTCACAACTTCTTGTATATTCAACACTTTCAGGGCGTGAGCAAGCCTGTGAACCAGCGAGAGAAAAACACACAAACACACAGACCAGACAGAGTTCAGATGTCGACTTGCCAAAACATTGGAAGAGAGATGTGTGAACATCACCCAGACAAAGCCAACAACCCGAGTGATGGACAAAGAGCAGACAACGGCTGGACAAAAGAAATCAGTTCTGTCACGCCTTCTCCTGCATACAAAACTACCCTCCAAATAAATACAGCTGCCTCTGAAACAACCACTGACTGGAGAAAGCAAGATGGGGTGTGCAGGGGACAGCTGGAGAACACACACTGACGAATTTGAATATTCGAATTTCAGCACTGGGAATCTTCATGGAAGTCGGATGGTTTTTTGTTGTTTTTTTTTTGTTTGTTTGTTTTTTGTTTGTTTGTTTGTTTGTTTTTTGCTTCTGTCAACAAATTTCTAATGGATTGGCACGGAGTGTTCAAAGAGAAGAAGTATTTTTGTTTGGTTCAATATTCCTAGCACATAATAACACATGGCTGCTTATAACGGTGGTAATTGTGATATGTCGTTTTACAAGGACGGTATTAAATATATGCGAACTAATTTCAAATAAGGTTCTATCGTAATTGTTTCCTATTTGATAAATATTATTTTATTTTCTGCCTGCGGCATTTATCTGTCATGAATAACGTCTGTTCTCTCCTTCGCAGAGACATACACACATTCATGCAGAGAGAGAGAGAGAGAGAGAGAGAACGAACGAACGAATGTTTTATTCAAATAAGGCTAGAGCCCCTTACTGAAGGGGGATTCATTGATAAATGATAATGAGAAAATGACATGACACAGTAAATCGACAATTCAGATCAACCAAAAATAGTTAATACAAATATTCAACAGAATTCACGAGATAACTGTACGAAATCTCTTCAATGCTTCATGTATATATATATATATATATATAGCTAAGTTTTACAGAGTACACTCCTGTCTTGAAGACATGAGTAAACTGAACCTAAAATCAGACGGATGTCTGTAATATTTCGGTTGAATAAGTTTCTGTCTAAGGTCACACAAAGCAGGGCAACATAACAAACAAGAGAGGCAAGGCCTTCAAGACTCACTTGTGATACACTTAAAAAAAATCCAAGCTTTTTATGTATTGAGTATAATGCATTTACTGCTATATTTATATTTTTTGTATTCTCTAAACTTGGCACTTTGATCTGATATTCGACCCAACAAAAGATCTGTCATCATTATCATTTTTTGTTCAAACAGGAACTTCTTTTGCTAAGCATGGAAGTTTTATTTATTGCAAACGTTTTGGTGCAGACAGTAAAATAAGGGAAATTACTCTGTAATTAATGCTAGGGGACTTAGTTTGCTTTAAACTGATCTTTCTCATCTTAAACATTACATTTTGAAATTATACTCAATACATAAAAAGCTTGGATTTAAAAAAAAAAAAAGTGCATCACAAGTGAGTCTTGAAGGCCTTGCCTCTCTTGTTTCAAAATGTAATGTTTAAGATGAGAAAGATCAGTTTAAAGCAAATTAAGTCCCCTAGCATTAATTAGAGTAATTTCCCTTTTTTTACTATCTGCACCAAAACGTTTGCAAATAAATAAAACTTCCATGCTTAGCAAAAGAAGTTCCTGTTTGAACAAAAAATGATAATTATGACTGCTCTTGTTGTTGGGTCGAATATCAGATCAAAGTGCCAAGTTTAGAGAATACAAAGAATATAAATATAACAGTAAATGCAGTTTGCATATAATTAGGCTTCATTTTATATTTTTTTGTGCCCATCCCAGAGGTGCAATATTGTTTTAAACAAGATGACTGGAAAGAACTGAATTTTTCCTATTTTTATGCCTAATTTGGTGTCAACTGACAAAGTATTTGCAGAGAAAATGTCAATGTTAAAGTTTACCACGGACACACACACACACACACACACACACACACAGACAACCGAACACCGGGTTAAAACATAGACTCACTTAGTTTACACAAGTGAGTCAAAAATGTAATTCATCTTCCTTATCCAGACTGCATAAACGGCACGTATACATAGGTTCATTTAAAATGTTATACCTGAAACTATGAGAAGCAATATCAGAAATACCAAATCTAAATTTTGTCAGTGCACATTTTATATATCTGTTCAGTCCTAAATCAATGTATGGTTCAATCACATGCGATGTTTAAAAAAGTCTAAACTGTGCAAATCTATCACTAGTTTGTATATGATCATGCCAATCTTGCCCCCTGCAATCAATAATACGTTGTCTGAAACACTTTATGGAACCTGCAATATCTTCCACCCCCTGATTATCCCATACAAATGCAAAACCATAAGAATTTAAACACTGATGAACACTCGTTGCCCAAGTCTTCTGGCCATTATTATCTAAACAATATAACATTTTATAAGCTTTAAATGGATATCTGTTTTCATTAATTCTTGTCAACTTCAACCAATATTTAACACATTTGATATATGAATTCAGATAAATCGGATATCTCCCCAGTTCACCATAAACAACATCATTTGGAGTTCGATTGTCTACATTAAGAAAACGTTTCACTGCAAACAAGTGCACTTTTTCTGTTACTATTCTGTTTTCCAGTCCCCAGATTTCTGCTCCATACTGTAATATTGGCTGAACTTGCGAATCAAATAATCTAACAAATACACTAAAAGAGCTCCAGTCTACTTTATACAAAATATGAAGAATCAAAATAATCGCTTTTTTCTTGCTTTATTAGCAATGTATTGACATGCAAAGTTGAAAATGAGTCGTGTAGAAAAATAAATCCCAAGGTATTTATATGCATTAACGGCAGTTATTGTTTCGCTTCCATATGATCATCTTTCCTTTCTTGCCAAATACCCTCCCTTACGGAAAACAACAATATTTGTTTTATCCATATTTACTTTTAACTGTAAATTAGTTGCAGCAATGTATAAACTGTTCAGTTGTCGCTGTAAACCTACTGTTGTTATAGACAGCAAAACTATGTCATCAGCAAAAAGTTGAGCATACAATTCAATTAAATCAAAAGTAACACCATGTTGACCATTTTGCATAATTTCTAAAGCTAGTTCATAAATAAAAAGTGAAAACAAGACAGGGCAACACACATCCCCCTGCTTAAACCCCACAAGTGCAATTCACACAATCTGATAATTTTACCCCCGATCTCACTCTCGCTTTCACTTCATTATACATACTTTTCACACAACGATACATTACCACTGATTCCATTTTTCAACAAAACAGGCCATAAAAGTTTTCTGGAAATAGAATCGAAAGCCTATTCAAAGTCAACAAAAGCAACATATAATTTTCTATTATTTGCGGCCATTAAAGTAAATATATGGTCAATTGTTGAATAGCCTTTTTTAAAACCAGCTTGATATTCTCCAGTTATGTTATTCTGGGTTATCTATTCTTGTAGCCTATTATTAATAATGGAACTGTATAACTTACTAATAATATCACTCAAAGAAATGCCTCTGTAGTTGTTTACATTATTAACATCACCTTTCTTAAATAAAGGCATAATTATAGATTCCGTCCAATTGCTTGGATAAATTCCATTATCAAACAAAAAATTACACAGCTTCACCAGGAAACTAACAGTCGTCTCGCCAGAATTTTTGAAAAATTCACCAATCAGTCCATCAGGGGCCAGCAGATTTACCATGTTTTAATTTTCTAATCGCAAATAAAACTTCTTCGTGAGATATGGGTCTATCTAGTGTATAGTTAGAGAGAGACAGAGAGAGACAGAGAGAGAGAGAGAGAGAGAGAGAGAGAATCGGAAAGAAAAGAAATCAGCAAGACAAAGAGATATAGAGAAAGACGGCCAGGAACAGAGAACACCATCAATATTCCAATCAGCCAGCCATGGTGTCCACTCTGCAATTCAGAATGCTGTTGCTGATCCCCAATCGCACCTCCACAACTCCATTAAAAAAAAAGGGGGGGGGGGGCGGCGGGGGGAGGGGGGGGGTAAGACCCCCACCCTCACCCCCGAAAAACAGAGTGTAGGACGGCAGAAACAAACAGAGGTGGCCCAGTGGTAAGTATCTGCCTGTGAAAGGAGAGAATCTTGAGCATGCGGGATCGAATCTCACACTCGCCAGAACGTTCTCCACTTCCGCAAGACCTTGAGCATTGAGTGGTGGCCTGGATACTAGTCACTGGGATGAGACCATAAACCGAGGTCCCGTGTGTAGCATGCATTTTGCGCACGCAAAAGAACCCACGGCAACAAGAGTTGTTCCTGGCAAAATTCTGTAGAAAAATCCTTTGATAGTTAAACACACAAGCAGACAAAAAAAAAAAAAAAAAAAAAGGTGGCGCTGTACTTTGGCGACGCGCTCTCCCGAGGAGAGCAGCCAGAAATTCATACAGAGAAATCTGTTGTGACAAAGAAAGTAACACGACATGATGTGATACAATACAAAAATCCAGCGCCTGTCCCGTGGAACCATCTCAAGACATTTCAGCCATCCTTCCCCCAGCTTCCTCTTCTGAAAACCATCCAACTGCTAAGAAACAAGAAAACCAAAATAGAAAAAAATAAAAAGCATGCTCTCTCTCTCTCTCTCTCTCTCTCTCTCTGCGCCTTCCCCAATAATGTCTCAATTGAGACATGCAACCAGATTTTCAAATTACATTTGGACAGTGTCAGAGGCGCGGGGGAAAGAACTGAACTTCCCACAATGGAGAGCCAAAGAAAAACGTCCATGTCCCCCCCCCCTCCCCTCCACCCTCAAGAGCCTACATCCCACTACGGAAGGAGTAAAGGCCATCAGCACACAGAATACGGCGAGCTGTCTGTGGCCCGTCACGTGGAGCTGTCTCAACTTTCCACACGCTGACAACATGGCCGACTTGCATATATCTCATTTAAGTCCGGCGAGGCGTGAAATAGGACGGTCTGTAATGTCTTAACTCAGCAGACCAAGAGAGGGGGCATCGAGCTCAATATTCAGCTCAGTGGGAGGGATTAGGGAGAAGTGGAGGGAGGCAGGAGGGGACGACTGTAATGCCTCAAAGAACGGAGTCTGCGGGGTCTCTGTAAGGTCCACGACATGATGGCCAGGCGGTCTGTCTTAGGGTCACTATCTGGCCATGAGTGGTGTGTTGGAAAGCCGCTTGCATTAAGTCTAATTTGATTACTGAGTATTTCTCTTTCTTTCTAGTCCACTTGGATTTCTTCTTCCAACACCATCTCTCTCTTTTCAACTCTGTATTATGTAATCCTTTTTGGGTCACAGGCAGATGAAAAGAAGCGTGTATTTGTAAATCCATCACTCTTGACAATACGTGTCATTTAGCACATTCGCCAGTTTTCACCCTCTCTCTGTTTGTCTCTGTCGCTATCTGTCTCTCCGCACTCGTTTTTGTTTTTGAGCTCAATCATTATTGCTTGTTTTCCTGGCCTTCAGCCGTGTTTTTTCCTGTCACCACCTTTCAGTTCACCAAACAAATGACATTGCACTGAACACCCCTCTAGCCCCTCATCCCCCCTAAAAAACCGAAATAGCATTGTCATCCCATCTTTTCAACAAGATGAAGGCAAAGAGACAGAAATAACACATCGGCTAATACATTTATCTCCTGTTTTATCTTCAGCTCTAAACGTTGACAAAAGGTGGAATTAAACAGTTCATATTTTGGGGGGAGTGAAGAACAATAATGCTCCACGCTGCAAATCCACACGTATGCACATGCATGTGCACACGGACAAACAGTACATACACACAGACACAAATTCCGTTCGATCACACATGTCGGAAGCACGTCACTGAATTTTAAAAAGAACACAAGACAACACAACGTTCGTTCGTTTATTCATTTTTAGTCTGTTCATCTAAGATGACGATATTAGACTAAAAAATAAATGATATTATCATTATTATTATTATCATTATTTGTATTATCATTTTTTCTACCATAATGGTGATTATCATTATCATTAATTAGAAATCATCATTTGTGAAAATCAATGGCAGGGGAAGAAATATGCAACTGAAAAGGGGGCGGTTGAGGTGGAGGAGGGAGGGGGGGGGGACGGGGATTGAGGAAGGAAATGAGAGAGAGAACAGAATGCGGAAATGATAGAGCACAAAACTGCACTGAACACCCATCTAACCCCCTCATCCCCCCTAAAAAAATCGAAATAGCATTGTCATCACAACACATCACAATAAAACTTTGTTTAACACATTTCTGCACATGCTCTCTCCGTAGAGACTGGAGCTGGGTTGTCTGAGCGAGCTCAACAGTTTGCTTTGCGTCACGAATTTTGGTGCAGACTCAGAAAAGGTCTTCGCGAACGTTAACCAAACGTGGCACTGTAAACGTGGCAGTGCTTAGAATGCTCTCCCTGATTGTGTCTGAACTAACTTTCCCCCACCCCCCTCGACACACTCACACACATACACGCGCGCGCACAACAACAACAACACACACACATATACACACACGAACACGCACGCACACACACACACATACACACACCACACGCAGCACACACGTGCGCGCGCACACGACAACACACACACATATACACACACAAACACGCACTCTCTCTCTCCCTCTCACACACACACACACGCGCGCGCGCGCACGCACAGCACACACACACACACACACACACACACACACACACACACACAGAGCGCATGCACACACGTGCGCGCGCACACGACAACACACACAAACACGCACTCTCTCTCTCTCTCTCACACACACACACGCGCGCGCGCGCACGCACAGCACACACACACACACACACACACACACACACACACACACACACACACACGGAAGACAAAAACACAAAGGCCTGAGGGTACTACTCACGTCTCCCCAGCGGCCCACGGCGTCGTTGATGTCATGACGACCCAGAGACAGGTCCACAATGCACTTGTTCACCGCCCGGCTGCTCCGCTCCGGAGTCAGGTCCTCCTCCGCGATGCGCACCCAGCCCAGGGACCTCACAGCGAACCGGATGGTACGGGGGCCGCCCCCCTTGCCCCCCTCCTCCTCCTCCACCCTCCTTCCGGTCACGTGGTTGTCGGGGGGAGAGGACCTGGAGCACATCCGGTAGACACGTTACGGTAATAACAGCAGGTTGTATATAATTATATCATGGTGGAGGCGAGATCATCACGTTTTGTTGATGATGAGACATTATGGTGACGATAACGTCACGTTATGGTGATGACTATAATAACACGTTATGGTAATGACATCACGTTATGGTGATGTTTATAATATCACGTTATGGTGATGCTGATAATACGTCATGGTCATGATAACACCACGTTATGCTGGTGATGATAATGATGATGATAGTAACACTACGTCATGTTGCACCGGTGATGATGACGATCATGATGACAACAAAACTGGCACATGATAATGGTGATGATAGGTCACGGCGATAATGATGACAACAGTAAGGTATGGTGTATGGTGCCTTCCTCTTACACGCGATGACCAACATCAGCACGTTGAGAGGTTGCTGTAGGGCGCGGTTTACCTGAGCAGCAGAGTTACGGGCTGATAGTTTGTTGGGGAGGTGGGGCGCAGTCCACTGGTATGTTCGCGTCTGCAGCAAGGCCAGCCCGGCTACCGTAGCGGTCCCGGGAAAGCACCCGACATGCACAGCCCTAGCCTTCTGCGACACTTCTTAACAGTAGGGTGGGAAGAAAGGGAGGGGGGGGACTTGCTGGAAGAGGCAGGGTGGGGGCAACTTGATAAACAGAAGGGGGGGGGGGAGGTTAGGGGGGGGGGGGGCGGGGGTTGGTTGAGATTTACTTTGTTGAGTCACAGGCACGAGGCCAATCTGGACTTGAAGCAATCCAACGACTCGGATGATGATGGTGATGATGATGATGATGATGATGATGAAGATGATAGTAACAAACCAGAATATCATTCAGTGCTGTGTTGTAAAAACAACAACAACAACAACAACAAAAAACCAACACAGAAACCAGGCCATTGAGGGACACACACCAGCCAATCCAATCAGACAGGATGATTGGTTGTGGTGATACAGGACCAGTGCACACATTCAACATCATTCTCACCCAACACGGAAATCACACCATTTTTCTTCATCACTGCGTGGGGAGGTCAAACACACTCTGCAATCCTCCTGACCCCCCTGCTCCCCAACCACCCCTTTTAAAATCTTTAAAGACATGACAAAGTGAAACAAACCAACCAAAAAGTATAAGAGAGTGAAAATGAATGAGAGAAGACAAAATACAAAAACATCGAAGAAAAATGCCTACCCCCCCCCCTCCTCTCCTAACTGATGGCGAATGGCATTATCACATGCTCTCCATCAGTGGCCACGGCCATTCCTGTCACTCTGCCTGGCCCGGTGCTTGGAGCCACTGTGTCACAGCGAGAGACAGGGGCAGCCAGTATCTTAATTGCATGGAATTCCACAAAAGAAGAAGAAAGAAAGAAAGAATAGAAGGAGGAGAAGAGGAAGAGGAGCGGAGGAGGGGGAGGAGTAGGAGGAGGAGAAGGAGAGTAAGAGCAATAAACAGAAGTTTACGAGATAGAAGAAGGAGGAGGAGGAGGAGGAGAGAAGAAGAAGAAGAAGAAGAAGAAGAAGAAGAAGAAGAAGAAGAAGAAGAAGAAGAAGAAGAAGAAGAAGAAGAAGAAGAAGAAGAAGAAGAAGAAGAAGAAGAAGAAAAAGCTGGACGAGGAGAAGAAGAAGAAGAGGAAGAAGAAAGAAGAAGAGGAAGAAGAAAGAAGTGGGTGGCAGAAGAAGAAGAAGAAGGATTAGGAGAAGGAGGAAGAGGAGGGTAAAGAATAAGATGGGGGGGAGGGATAAGAAGAACAAGCGGGCGAACATGACGAAAAGTATGCAAGAAGAAGGAGAAGGATGAAAAAAAAATGAAAAAAAAGAAGAAGAAGAAGATAGACATAACAAGACTATAAAGTTGTAAAAAAGAAGAAGGAACAGGCAGAGAAGAGGAAAAGGGGCGTGTGTCAGAATAAAGCAGGAAAGAACGAAAGACACAGATAAAAAAAATGAAAGGAAAAGAGAAGATGACAGAAAGAAAGACGGAACGACAAAAATAAAAAGAACAAAAATGATGAAAAAAAAGAAAGAAAGAAAGTAAGAACGACGCGAATGAAAGAAAAGAAAAAAAACAGGATGGAAGAAAGAAAGCGGGAACAACAGAACATGATTATAAGAAAGGGTGAAAAAAGAAAAACAAACGAACGACAGATATAAACAAAAGAAATAAAGAAAGAACGAAAGACAGAAAAGAAATACAAGAAAGAAAGAACGGCAGAAAAGAAAGAAAGAAAGAAAGAAAGACCGAAAATAAATGTAAGAAAGGGTGAAAAAAAAAAAAAACACACAAAAGAACGGCATAAATGATTTTTTTTTTTAAAAGACAAAGAACGAACGACAGAAAATGGGTGTAAGAAAGAATGAAAGAAAGAAAACAAAAGAACGACAGAAAAAGAATAAAAGAAAGAAAGAAGGAAAAGGAATAAAAGAAACCAAAGAAAGAAAGAACGACAGAAAATAATCATAAGAAAGGGTGAAAAAAAAAGAAGAAAAACAAAAGAACGATTTAACAGATAAAAGACAGACAGAAAGAAAGAACGACAGAAAATGAGTGTAAGAAAAGGTGAAAGAAAGAAAGAAACACAAAAAATTACAGAAATGAATAAAAGAAATAAAGACAGAACAAACGACATAAACGAAATACGAGAAAGAAAGAAAAAAAAGAAAAGAAAAGAAAGAAAATAAAAGAAAAGAAAAAAAAAAGAAAAGAAAGAGAAAGAAGGACAGAAACAAACAAAATAAAGAAGGAAAGAAAGGAAGAAGGCAGGACACAGACAGCGGCCCACTGACAGTGTCTGCAGGGACCTGGCGGCGTACTGCAGTGCGTGCCCCTCAAACTCCTGCAGGTGGCGCTCCGTGCTGGACGCTACGCTGGTGGGCGTGGAGGCCACTGAGCTGGAGCTGGCCCCGCCCTGCGAACTCTGCACACCACACCACACCCCCACACCGTCACCAGGTGATTCGGTTTGCTGAATGACTGATGTCTGTCTGAATGACTGACTGACTGGCTGGCTGTGTTATTAAATGACTGATGGAGTGATTGATATGGATACTTATATATATTCTCGGTCGGAGACCAAGCTCTGAGCGCTTTACAAACACGGGGTCATTTGCACAACAAGCTGCCTACCTGGGTAGAGCCGACTGACGGTCCACTGGGCGCTCATCATTCATTTCCTGTCTCATTCAATCAGATTTCTGACACGCACACATACACACTCAGATGGACATGTAACATTTTACGTGTCTGCCCGGTTTTTTTTGTTGTTGTTTGTTTGTTTGTTGTTGTTGTTTTTTTGTTTTTTTTTTAATTTACCCCGCCATGTAGGCAGCCATGCTCCGTTTTCGGGGGTGTGCATGCTAGGTATGTTCTTGTTTCCATAACCCACCGAACGCTGACATGGATTACAGGATCGTTAACGCGCGTATTTGATCTTCTGCTTGCGTATACACACGAAGGGGGTTCAGGCACTAACAGGTCTGCACATATGTTGACATGGGAGATCGGAAAAATCTCCACCTTTTACCCACCAGGCGCTGTCACCGAGATTCGAACCCGGGACCCTCAGATTGAAAGTCCAACGCTTGAACCATTCGGCTATTGCGCCCGTCAATGAAAAGAAATGTTTTGAGACTTGTTCTACAGGATGCAAACGAGAGACTGACGGAGTGAAAAATGCAGTGAATTCCAGCTTTGTACAGCTGAAGAACTAAAAACTGCCCCGCCGGCCGTATTCCCCTCTGTTGAAATCAAGAACACAAAAGATTCTGTCATCAGCGGAAGAGCGGAGACCTAAATGGACACGTATCTTATCACGATGTAGGCATACTAAAGGTAGTTTTAAAGTCAGTAACAGTCACTATGTAATAAATGAAGCAAAACAGTCAATTATCGCCATGATTTAGTAAAGGGTGTTCAACAGTCCGTAACCGACATAATCTAATAAGATAAATCCAATGGTCAGCACAGGCCACAATCTAGCACAGTGAACTCACTAGCCATAGTGAGCCAAAACATACTGTGAATAACAGACGCACTCGTCCACAATACGGTTTTGTGAACGTGACATCTGCCAAGTCAAAGCACTGCTTTATTTAACTCAACAGTAAAACATTTCCGCGCAGACGATCGATAGCTGAATGAAACAATAGAAGGAAACCAAACAGCAGGGCTTTTGCAGCGACATGCTTCAATGCAACGGTCCATGCAAAGCGGTTCGCTCTGATGATCATGCTTGATCATTTGGCCATGGATGTAGCTGTTCTGCTGGGAAAACGTGCACGTGCGCTCACGTATGCTGGTGTGCGTATGTGTGTGTGTGTGTGTGTGAGAGAGAGAGAGAGAGAGAGAGAGAGAGAGAGAGAGAGAGAGAGAGAGAGAATGGGGACGGGCGGGGGGCGCGGGGTTGGGGGGGGGGGGGAGGGAGACTGCGCTCACAACACTGATTACTGTTCGCACACTGAGAACTGATCGGGGAATCTTTCTCGCAATGCACGTGCACACACAAGTACTGATTGCTGTTCGCTCTGTTCGCTATTAGGGGGACATCTAACACACAGTGCACGTGCACACAACACTGATGGCCAGTCCAGTCCCAGTTTCAAGGAGGTGTCGAATCGTGTGGATTGATCCATATTCGCTTCACCACATCTGTTTTGGGAACAAAAAAAGAAAAAAAAAGAGCAGATGCCAGACCTTCACATAACCCAGCGCACTAATCAGGCCTTGAGAGCCTGCCCTGTGTTTGTGTGAAAAAAATTAACATTAAATGAAAATAAATTAATTCAACAAAATAAACAAATCAGTAATTATATCAAAACCGGCTGCCAACCCATGCACAATCAATAACTTCTTGGTCCTACTAATGGATATGCACCAACATGATCTCACGATCAATCAACAATGTCGTCAATGGACAACACCTCAAATAATGTAGTCTGCACTGTCTTCCTGCTGACCCAGAAAACCCTCTGTAACCAATTTCCTCTTGCTTTACAACCTGTGTCAGGAAGCGATATTGCCTTACATCACTCCCTGACGGCTGACTGCAGTGGGCTTCACGGGGAATGCTGTCAAGAAGAGATCTTTGTGACCATCTATTTCACGATGCTAAGCTCGTCTTCTCCCATTCACTGACATAGCTAGCTCATAGAGGAGAGGTGTGGGACTGATGTTCGATAGGAAATTCTGAACCCAGGGGGCGGTTGTGTCAGTTCACAATGGGTGGGCTGGCCAAACAGAAAGGGCTGTGGGAAAAAAAAACCCGAATTGCTCATGGCTCAAGTCTCCGATTGGCCAGACCTCGCCACACAAGGAAGAAATGGCCTCCCTGTTCACTCTGCATCTTGACCGGAACAAGGGTAAAGGGTAATCAGGTCCTAGCTGTTCTCTGGTCAGCTTCTCTCTCTCTCTCTCTCTCTCCCTCTCTCAAGAACCATACATGGTTTTACCATCAGAGCATCTTTCTCTCTCTCAACTTTCTCACACTGTGTCTATCTGTCGCTCTGTCTTTCTCTCAACTTTCTCACTCTGTGTCTATCTGTCTTTC
>NC_134882.1:26604198-26606698 GCF_041734735.1 Babylonia areolata | reverse complement strand
CCGAGGAGGGGGTGGTTTAAAGCCCGAGGTGGGGGTGGTTTAAACCCCGAGGTGGGGGTGGTTTAAACCCCGAGGTGGGGGTGGTTTAAAGCCCGAGGAGGGGGTGGTTTAAAGCCCGAGGTGGGGGTGGTTTAAACCCCGAGGAGGGGGTGAAGCCAACACAGCCTGACGGAGGGTGACAAACAGACCCTCACTTCTCTCCCCTGACTGCACTGACTCCAGTCTCATTGATCGCCGCTGCTGACTTCATTATCTGCCGATAATAACGGTCAGACAGGGTTTGCCCATGCAGGTTGGCCAGGTTGGATCCTGCTTTGTTCTGTGCCTCACCACCTCCCCTCACACACCACCCTCTTGTCTCCAGCTTCCAAAGCAGGCTACAACCCTTTCTACACCCCCTGTCTCCACCTCCTGGCAGTAATACTGGCAACAAAGAATCAGTGCTGGTGATTGTGGTGGTAAAATTATTTACTCAATACGGGGGGACTGTTTGGTGGTGCTAGGAAGGAAGATTTATTTTCAAATCGATCTGAAAATGGGTGGAAAATTACGTCTCAAAGACACAGTGGTCTGGTTCTGACACTGCCAGCTCCACGTTCATTTCATTTCCCTCCCTCCTTCCTCTCATTTCAGCACTGGTGAAACTGGCAGATGAGCATGGTTCACTGTAAGGCAATATGGTTTCTTCCCCAGGGGGTCCATGAAATACATTTCTTTCCTTGCCTCTTCTTCTTAATTTGTTTTAATATGTTATTAGCACGTCTCTTTCATTGCATCATGCCTCCTTATCTACCTTTCTCTACATCATGATCTTTATCTTGATTTAGGTTTTGAGTGTCTGCTTCTTTGTATTCGTCTGTATGTCTTTCTGCCTTCAATGTACAGTCTTCACGTTTAATGTCAAATTGGTCATATTATAAGGCATTCTGTGCCTGTCTTTGAGTCCCAACACTGTCCCATTACATAGCTGACATTTCCATGAAAATGGGTTCACTCTTCCCTCTCTCTCTCACGGCGCACGGTAGGCTTTCAAAGCAAGAGAAGTGTGCTGGATTTTTTATGTGTAGGTCCGGCTTCTGCTCCTTACCCCTCCACCCCCACTTTAAAAAAACAACAGAACAAAACAAAACAAACAAGACACAAAACAAAACAACTGAACTATGGGGGTTAGGACAAATGGATGAGAACACAGATAATATATAACCGTCGGGATACAATGACAATAAAAAGGGCGCAACGTTCTAGCTATCTGTTTTCAGTAATTGAACCGAAGTTAGTACAACGAGCAAGTCTGTCAGTGAGTCGGCGTTTTAGTCAATGTATGTGTGTGTATGTATGTGTGTATGCTTGTGCGCGTAGCTGTATGTGTGTGACAGAGATCAACAATGGAAGAGAGAGACAGTGAGAGAGAGAGAGAGACAGAGAGAGACAGAGAGAGAGACAGACATACAGACAGACAGTCAGAGAACAAAAACAAGAACAAAACTTTAATCTTCAGGCCTCCGGCCCCTAGAAAGAGGTCAGAGAGAAAGACAGAGAGACATACAGAGAAAGAGTGAGAGAGAGAGAAACAATAGGCAAGGCTCAGAACTCCACCCTCTCTCCAGTTAACCACGACACAGAAGCCGGAGCCCCACAAGGGCAAACAGTATTTATTGCAGTGACAGTAACGGCTGTCAGAAAATCCTCAGCAAACACCATCAGGCAGAGTGGGTGATGATACCGGACCAGCCAGCAACGCGGCATACCAGTGACCAAACAGTCAGCATCACGGGATGACCAGTGACCAAACAGTCAGCATCACGGGATGACCAGTGGTCAAACAGCCACCGTCAGTTTCACAGGCCGCTGCCCTCCCCGCTGAACACGTTGCTGATGCCTGGTCATCACAGATCAGAGCGACGTGATCAGCACTAAGCTGTGGACAGGGTTCCCAGTCAGGCTCCCAACACGGCACACCGTCCCCAAGATCCAATCCCATTAAGGGATGGAGGATGCTGCAGCTTCATCCCCCTTTACCACAGGACAAAGCCAGTCAGCGTGATCGTAACGGACAAAATCAATGGCTCCTGCAGTCAGCACATAAAAGAACAGATGACAATAAGTCTGATTATGAATGAATTCAATATCAGATGAAATTACCATCTGGAAATGTTCCCTTCCATCGCAGTATTGCATGACTGTGAGAAGCAAACAATCATTGCACAGATGGATCAGAAAAAAATGTACCGCTGACAGTTAAACCACAGTGCAACAGTGAACATCGTACCATGTACAGTCACTAACATCACTGTGAAGTAAAGGTGACGTGTTATCTTACGAGCCAATCTGTGTAGCTGCCTTCACACAAGACGTCCCTGAACACACTACATTTTGTGACGTACAAGTGGGCGGAATTGCTGCATCCACAGTGTGATTCTGTCTTGGTACACCTGAGAGTAAGGGTGGAATTTTGTCCAATGTCCCAGTTCAGCGGATGTGGAAACTGCTATTCATGAAC
>NC_134882.1:26581698-26599198 GCF_041734735.1 Babylonia areolata | reverse complement strand
AGGCCGCTGCCCTCCCCGCTGAACACGTTGCTGATGCCTGGTCATCACAGATCAGAGCGACGTGATCAGCACTAAGCTGTGGACAGGGTTCCCAGTCAGGCTCCCAACACGGCACACCGTCCCCAAGATCCAATCCCATTAAGGGATGGAGGATGCTGCAGCTTCATCCCCCTTTACCACAGGACAAAGCCAGTCAGCGTGATCGTAACGGACAAAATCAATGGCTCCTGCAGTCAGCACATAAGAGAACATATGACAATAAGTCGGATTATAAATGACCACAACATAAGATGAATATACCATCCGAAGATGTCTCATTCCCTCGCAATATTGCATGACTATGAGAAGCAAAAAATCACTGCACAGATGGATCAGAAAAATTGCACTGCTGACAGAGAATCAATCACAGCGGGGATGTGAACGACGCACCGTGCAGTCACGTTGATCACTGTGGAGTGAACGTGATGTGTTTCACCTTTGGGCAAAATCTGGATAATGCACTGTCACGAAAGACGTACCTCAACACTGCGGTGTTGTGTGTGTGTGTGTGTGTGTGTGTGTGTGTGTGTGTGTGTGTGTAAAGTTGGTACAATCTGGATAAGCATATCAATCGCAGGAATATTACGGGAGAGAGAGAGAAAGAGAGAGAGAGAGAGGTATCTTTGTGTGTGTGTGTGTGTGTGTGTGTGTGTGTGTGTGTGTGTGTGTGTGTGTGTGTGTGTGTGTGTGTGTGTGTGTGTGTGTGTGTGTAAAGTTGGTACAATCTGGATAAGCATATCAATCGCAGGAATATTACAGGAGAGAGAGAGAGAGAGGGAGAGAGAGAGGGGGGGCATCTTTGTGAGTGTGTGTGTGTGTGTGTGTGTGTGTGTGTGTGTGTGTGTGTGTGTGTGTGTGTGTGTGTGTGTGTGTGTGTGTGTGTGTGTGTGACTTACTTGTGGAATTGCTAGAACCTCGCCCCAAAATCCAAAATGTGTTTCCAGTTTCACCAGATCAGAACATGTGATGATTTGCAGGTGCCCGAAGCCCTTGGCTTAAACAGGATATTCGCGTGTACACGCATGCAGAAAATTGACTATGTTAAAGATCCTGTTATCCATGTCAGGTTCGGAGGGTAAAGGAAACTGGACAATACCAAACCCACACCAGCCACGGTGGTGTCATCAGTAAACTGACGTTAGTCATGATGTGCAAAAAGGACACGAAACGAATGTATGGATTTGACATCTAGAGGTTAAGGCAGTACACAATGTTTTTCGGTTGTTGTTTTTTTCTTGTGTGTGTGTGTGTGTGTGTGTGTGTGTGTGTGTGTGTGTGTGTGTGTGTGTGTGTGTGTTTTGTTTGGATGGGCTGAAATAAATGTCAATGAGATAAAGCACATTTTCGCAAACTCAACAAAGTCGACAGAGTTCTTCACATATTTTAAATGCGTCCCTTCAGAAGGAATCTTCTGAGCTTGTATTCAGTAATAATTTGTTCCTCAAGGCAACATTTTGTGCAAAAGGCAAAAGGTGATGAAATGGATGAAATGCAAAACAGGGTTTTGGGTGCAAAATGGGTCAGATCGCTGGCAAACATCAGCATGGTCTTTTCCTCTCTCCCGTTCCTCACCTCAGCGCTGACAAGACAGACTATTGTGACACACCATCAGCCCCAGTACAGTCTGCTGCCATGACTCAAGAAGTAGTGGTGGTTTCTCCCAGCTTCAGACACACACTGAAGCTGCAGCCCTCTGTCCACTGACCACGGCAGTCAGCTCAGACCATGGAGACATCACCTCCGCCACACTCACCCCTGCCTCATCTCCCCGTGTCCCCAGGCCCACACACACTGGCTGCTGAAGCGTGAAGCACACCAGACGGGGCAGAAAATCCGCTCTGACCGCCACCCCAGGATGATCATCCCTTGCTGCACAAAGCTTCCCCTCACACAGGGCTCCACCATGGTGGCGCAGTGGTCAATGAACACTGACATGTGACGTGACTGTCCACATCAACCAGTGAATGAGCGATGGACGTTTAAACCAGTATGTCAATCACTACCATGAAAAATATCGAACAGTTTCACAAACAGTGGATGGTGTTGTAAGTGAGCTGGTCTGTCATTTAACAAGCAATGAGATATATTTGATAAGATGGTGGAATATCGATTTGTAATGGTCAAAGCAGTCTATATAAGTCACAAACAAAAGACACATTATAGACTTCTGTAAACTCAACTGTCCCATTAGACTTTCACCCATCATCTCCCCTTGTATGAATCTATGATTTCCACAATGAACAACCTACATCATAGCTGTGCACTTCGCTGCACATGAAGCCTGACAGCTGGTGCATGTTTTCTGACGTGAAGGATCAGAGGAAGACATGACCATTCTGTCACCCCCATATCCTTCATAATGGACATTGCTGGCTTCCACCAGTGATACACAGCTGGATAATTCACAACTCAGTCTGGGGACAGTTTGTTCAGTGGGTGAATCCTCAGTTTTAGAACTTCATTTACCACTGCATTGATACACTAAAAGAGTGAGACAACGCTAAACACTCTGACACCATCAGTATTGAGGGACGTAACCAAACCACCAAGACAGCAAGCCAACATGTGCAACTAGTTAGAAAGCCACACACAGGCGCCTAACTCGAAATTGAAGTGACAACCTTTAGCAATAAATCAGTCATTCTATCAGCTGAGCTGATGTGGAAGAAAGGACAGGGTTGGATTTTGTCGCTGACTGGGGACAGCCACATTCTAGTGTACTGTTGGGTATTGGCGGCATGGGGCACCTTCAAAGACATGTTGGCCATGTGTGTGTGTGTGTGTGTGTGTGTGTGTGTGTGCGTTTGTCTGTGTGCATACCGATGAGCGTGTGTGCACAAGAATGCGTATTGCAGATAACTGCTTGGCCCAACTTATCTGACGATTTATCAGTGATATGACTGGTGCAATAATACCTCCTCAATGATGTGACTGGTGCAATAACACCTCCTCAATGATGTGACTGGTGCAGTAACACCTCCTCAATGATGTGACTGGTGCAGTAACACCTCCTCAATGATGTGACTGGTGCAATAACACCTCCTCAATGGTGTGACTGGTGCAATAACACCTTCTCAATGGTGTGACTGGTGCAATAACACCTTCTCAATGGTGTGACTGGTGCAATAACACCTCCTCAATGGTGTGACTGGTGCAATAACACCTTCTCAATGGTGTGACTGGTGCAATAACACCTTCTCAATGGTGTGACTGGTGCAATAACACCTTCTCAATGGTGTGACTGGTGCAATAACACCTCCTCAATGGTGTGACTGGTGCAATAACACCTCCAACAATCCAGTCTGTACAGCCTTTCAGCTGACACACAACACGTCCAGAGAACAAGACAAGACGAGCACTCCATCCATGATGCACCCCCAGTGACCTATTTTCTCCTGCTTCATAACCAGTGTCTGGAAGCGATGTCGCCTTACACCACTTCCTGAGGACGGACTGCAGTAGACCCCAGGGAGAAGGCGGACAAGAAGAAATCTTCGCGGCCGTCCATTTTATGATGCTGAGCTCATCTCCTCCCGTTACCTCCCCTAGCCAACACACACAGGAGAGGAGAGGGACCGCTGTCTGATCGGAAACGCTGGAGAGGTGGGGCTGTAGAGCCAGTTCATAACGTCTGGGCCGGCCTCACAGGACCAAGCCTTTGGAGAGAGAGAGAGAGAGAAACCCACAAAAAACGAGTTGCTCACGCTCAACGGCCCTCGACTGGGCTGGCCTTTGCCACCAAGAGAAAGTGGTCTTCCCCCCCACCATCCAGAGTGTTTGGCTGGGCAAGGGTTTAATCATCTCCTGCCTGCCTGTTTGCTGGGTCAGCTCCTCTTCACAGTCATGGGAACAGCCTCCCTTTTTCTGCTACTCTCCTTCCTCCCCTCTCCCTTCTCTTTACTGGTCTAGTAATCTCGGAATAACTGTCTGTCTGTTTCTTTGTCTGTCTGTCTGTCTGTCTGCCTGCCTGTCTGTCTGTCTCTCCGACGGGTCCACTGGGAGACGTAAATGTGACTTAGCTGCCAGTTCAGAGAGGGTTTTTAGGAAGCAGAGGAAATGAAAGCCTTGTGACGTCACAAGTGGGCTCCACGGGACCAGACATGCCAGCAGCAATTCAGGGGTGGAGGGTGGTCAGTGTGTGTGTGTGTGTGTGTGTGTGTGTGTGTGTGTGTGAGGTGGGGGATGAGAGAGAGAGAGAGAGTGTGTGTGTATGTGTGTGTGTGTGTATGTGTGCGCGTGCGTGCGTGCGAAACCATCATTCACCGAGTTACCGAGAACCAGAGAATGGCAGACATCACTAGCGAAGGAGAAAGAGGGAAAAACAGACATCACTGACCAGAAATAAAGAAAGACATACATTACTGACCAGAGAGAAAGAGAGAAGGACAGATATCACTGACCAGAGAGAAAAAGAGAAAGACAGACATCACTGACCAGACAGACAGAGGGACAGACAGACATCACTGACCAAACAGACAGAGGGACAGACAGACATCACTGACCAGACAGACAGAGGGAAGGACAGACATCACTGACCAGACAGAGGGAAAGACAGACATCACTGACCAGACAGACAGAGGGAAAGACAGACATCACTGACCAGACAGACAGAGGGAAAGACAGACATCACTGACCAGACAGACAGAGGGAAAGACAGACATCACTGACCAGACAGACAGAGGGAAGGACAGACATCACTGACCAGACAGACAGAGGGAAGGACAGACATCACTGACCAGACAGACAGAGGGAAAGACAGACATCACTGACCAGACAGACAGAGGGAAAGACAGACATCACTGACCAGACAGACAGAGGGAAGGACAGACATCACTGACCAGACAGACAGAGGGAAGGACAGACATCACTGACCAGACAGAGGGAAAGACAGACATCACTGACCAGACAGAAGGACAGACAGACATCACTGTCCAGACAGAGGGAGGGAAAGACAGACATCACTGACCAGACAGACAGAGGGAAAGACAGACATCACTGACCAGACAGACAGAGGGAAGGACAGACATCACTGACCAGACAGAGGGAAAGACAGACATCACTGACCAGACAGACAGAGGGAAAGACAGACATCACTGACCAGACAGACAGAGGGAAAGACAGACATCACTGTCCAGACAGACAGAGGGAAGGACAGACATCACTGACCAGACAGACAGAGGGAAAGACAGACATCACTGACCAGACAGAGGGAAAGACAGACATCACTGACCAGACAGACAGAGGGAAGGACAGACATCACTGACCAGACAGACAGAGGGAAAGACATACATCACTGACCAGACAGACAGAGGGAAAGACATACATCACGGACCAGACAGAGGGACAGACAGACATCACTGTCCAGACAGACAGAGGGACAGACAGACATCACTGACTAGACAGACAGAGGGACAGACAGACATCACTGACTAGACAGAGGGAAAGACAGACATCACTGTCCAGACAGACAGAGGGAAAGACAGACATCACTGACCAGACAGACAGAGGGAAGGACAGACATCACTGTCCAGACAGACAGAGGGAAAGACATACATCACTGACCAGACAGACAGAGGTACAGACAGACATCACTGTCCAGACAGAGGGAAAGACAGACATCACTGACCAGACAGAGGGAAAGACATACATCACTGACCAGACAGAGGGAAAGACAGACATCACTGTCCAGACAGACAGAGGGAAAGACAGACATCACTGACCACACAGAGGGAAGGACAGACATCACTGACCAGACAGACAGAGGGAAGGACAGACATCACTGACCAGACAGAGGGAAGGACAGACATCACTGACCAGACAGAGGGACAGACAGACATCACTGACCACACAGAGGGAAGGACAGACATCACTGACCAGACAGACAGAGGGAAGGACAGACATCACTGACCAGACAGAGGGAAAGACAGACATCACTAACCAGACAGAGGGACAGACAGACATCACTGACCAGACAGACAGAGGGAAGGACAGACATCACTAACCAGACAGACAGAGGGAAAGACATACATCACTGACCAGACAGACAGAGGGACAGACAGACATCACTGACCAGACAGAGGGAAGGACAGACATCACTGACCAGACAGACAGAGGGAAAGACAGACATCACTGACCAGACAGACAGAGGGAAAGACAGACATCACTGACCAGACAGAGGGAAAGATAGACATCACTGTCCAGACAGAGGGAAAGACAGACATCACTGACCAGACAGAGGGAAAGACAGACATCACTGACCAGACAGACAGAGGGAAAGACAGACATCACTGTCCAGACAGAGGGAAGGACAGACATCACTGACCAGACAGACAGAGGGACAGACAGACATCACTAACCAGACAGACAGAGGGAAAGACAGACATCACTAACCAGACAGACAGAGGGAAGGACAAACATCACTGTCCAGACAGACAGAGGGAAGGACAGACATCACTGTCCAGACAGAGGGAAGGACAGACATCACTGACCAGACAGACAGAGGGACAGACAGACATCATTGACCAGACAGAGGGAAAGACAGACATCACTGACCAGACAGACAGAGGGACAGACAGACATCACTGTCCAGACAGAGGGAAGGACAGACATCACTAACCAGACAGACAGAGGGAAAGACATACATCACTGACCAGACAGACAGAGGGAAAGACATACATCACGGACCAGACAGAGGGACAGACAGACATCACTGTCCAGACAGACAGAGGGACAGACAGACATCACTGACTAGACAGACAGAGGGACAGACAGACATCACTGACCAGACAGAGGGAAAGACAGACATCACTGTCCAGACAGACAGAGGGAAGGACAGACATCACTGACCAGACAGACAGAGGGAAGGACAGACATCACTGACCAGACAGACAGAGGGAAAGACAGACATCACTGACCAGACAGAGGGAAGGACAGACATCACTGACCAGACAGACGGAAAGACAGACATCACTGACCAGACAGAGGGAAGGACAGACATCACTGACCAGACAGACAGAGGGAAAGACAGACATCACTGACCAGACAGACAGAGGGAAGGACAGACATCACTGTCCAGACAGACAGAGGGAAAGACATACATCACTGACCAGACAGACAGAGGTACAGACAGACATCACTGTCCAGACAGAGGGAAAGACAGACATCACTGACCAGACAGAGGGAAAGACAGACATCACTGTCCAGACAGACAGAGGGAAAGACAGACATCACTGACCAGACAGAGGGAAGGACAGACATCACTGACCAGACAGACAGAGGGAAGGACAGACATCACTGACCAGACAGACAGAGGGAAGGACAGACATCACTGACCAGACAGAGGGAAAGACAGACATCATTGACCAGACAGAGGGAAAGACAGACATCACTGACCAGACAGACAGAGGGAAGGACAGACATCACTGACCAGACAGAGGGAAAGACAGACATCACTGACCAGACAGAGGGACAGACAGACATCACTGACCAGACAGACAGAGGGAAGGACAGACATCACTGACCAGACAGACAGAGGGAAGGACAGACATCACTGACCAGACAGACAGAGGGACAGACAGACATCACTGACCAGACAGACAGAGGGAAAGACAGACATCACTGACCAGACAGAGGGAAAGACAGACATCACTGACCAGACAGACAGAGGGAAGGACAGACATCACTGACCAGACAGACAGAGGGACAGACAGACATCACTGACCAGACAGACAGAGGGAAAGACAGACATCACTGACCAGACAGAGGGAAAGACAGACATCACTGACCAGACAGACAGAGGGACAGACAGACATCACTGTCCAGACAGAGGGAAGGACAGACATCACTAACCAGACAGACAGAGGGAAGGACAGACATCACTAACCAGACAGACAGAGGGAAAGACAGACATCACTAACCAGACAGACAGAGGGAAGGACAGACATCACTAACCAGACAGACAGAGGGACGGACAGACATCACTGACCAGACAGACAGAGGGACAGACAGACATCACTGACCAGACAGACAGAGGGAAAGACAGACATCACTGACCAGACAGAGGGAAAGACAGACATCACTGACCAGACAGACAGAGGGACAGACAGACATCACTGTCCAGACAGAGGGAAGGACAGACATCACTAACCAGACAGACAGAGGGAAGGACAGACATCACTAACCAGACAGACAGAGGGAAAGACAGACATCACTAACCAGACAGACAGAGGGAAGGACAGACATCACTAACCAGACAGACAGAGGGAAAGACAGACATCACTAACCAGACAGACAGAGGGAAGGACAGACATCACTAACCAGACAGACAGAGGGAAGGACAGACCTCACTAACCAGACAGACATCACTAACCAGACAGACAGAGGGAAAGACAGACATCACTAACCAGACAGACAGAGGGAAGGACAGACATCACTAACCAGACAGACAGAGGGAAAGACAGACATCACTGACCAGACAGACAGAGGGAAGGACAGACATCACTGACCAGACAGACAGAGGGAAAGACAGACATCACTGACCAGACAGACAGAGGGAAGGACAGACATCACTGACCAGACAGACAGAGGGAAGGACAGACATCACTGTCCAGACAGAGGGAAAGACAGACATCACTGACCAGACAGACAGAGGGAAGGACAGACATCACTGACCAGACACACAGAGGGAAGGACAGACATCACTGACCAGAAAGACAGAGGGAAGGACAGACATCACTGACCAGACAGAGGGAAGGACAGACATCACTGACCGAGTCACTGGCCAGGGAGAAGGAGCGGACGGCACGTGCAGTGCAGAGGGTGGGGCCGTCTGGAGGGGCGGGGGGAGGGGGGTCCCGCTGGATGGTTCCGCTCTTGATGTGCCAGTAGTACGGCCCGTCCTCGTCTGGAAAGAAAGAATGCATTCACATGTGTTGGTGAAGCCCTCTGTCTTCTTCTTTTTTTTTGTTTGTTTCGTTTTTGTTTTAATTTTTTTCTCGAGGCCTGACTAAGCGCGTTGGGTTACGCTGCTGGTCAGGCATCTGCTTGGCAGATGTGGTGTAGCATATATGGATTTGACCGAACGCAGTGACGCCTCCTTGAGCTACTGATACTGATCATCACCACCACCAATATCATCATCATCGTCGTCGTCGCCGTCACCATTGTCAACATCATCATCATCATCTTCACTGTCGTCTTACCACCTTAGCGCACGTTAAAGAACCCACGGCAACAAAAGGGTTGTCCCTGGCTAACTTCGGTAGAAAAATCCACTTCGATAGGAAAACCAAAAGAAGATTGCAGGCAGAAAAAAAAGGGGTGGCGCTCTCAGTGTAGCGACGCGCTCTCCCTGGGGAAAACAGCCCGAATTTCACACAGAAATATGTTGTGAAAAAAAAACAACAACAAAAAAACAAACAGTACAATACAATACAATACTCGTCATCTTCATTTTTAAGCATGAAGACTGACAGAATCATTTTCCGTCACCTACGACAATCGCTCCGACAGAAAAGCAGCAATAGTTCATCCATGAAATCCTCCACACGTGCAGAAGCATAAGTGTTCCACTGTCTCCTCTCCGTTTTACCTGACCGTACGTCGTGGTCTGAGAGAAACAAAGGACTGTTTCCTTGGTTCACGTAGTTTGCTGCCACATGTCCCCCGTCCCCTTCTGTCCCAGACCTTGCGCCAGCTGTTGTCGGGGAATTCTGATCAACGTGAGGTCGGCGTGAGTCCACCAGCAGAAGGCCATGGGATCTGTGTGAGTTAGTTGGTGCTCGTTGGTGCTCGTTTTTACCGAGGAAAACGAAACGCAGCGTATTCCTACTATGCTAGCTGCCCAGCCGCAGATTCACAGTCAGTGAACATTTCCATTGGAGTGGAGACCGTCACCAGTGACATTGTCCATGACAGTGCCGACACCAAGGACACCCGACACAAACTCACCACTGACATATGGGTGAGAAGAAATCAGAACTGGGATCATGGTGACGAGGGTGTAGATGACGATGCTGTTATGGATCTAGGTCTGGAACTGCCTGACAAGGTCATGCTTCCCAGCTTGGTACATTGAAATAAAATCAAAACCGAAGTAGTAATGACGAAAATGCAGATGATAATGATGGTACAGTAGATCTGACTCGGAACTACGTGGCAAAGCTGTACCCCGCGCATCTCCGAGTCAACCACGCCCGAGAAATAAATGTATGCACACATGTCGTTTTAGTCAGGAATTTCGAGCAACATTCTGTAAGTGGATAGCTTGACAGAAGCTGACCCGAATTTTGTTCTTTCTCTTTGTTGTCCTTGTACCACAGCTACTGCACAGTGCTCGCGAAAGAATTTAAAGGCAACCAGGTTCCGTGTATTTCTTTGTTTTTGACAACACTGTCCCCATAACTGTCATGGTAAGTGCTGAGCCTTGCGGGTGTGAAGTCAAACAACGACAGAAATAAAAACAGATGTTGGTCTAAACAGAACAATAAACACTCCAATTTCTTTTCACTGAAATACAAGTCGTTCCGTTTACACTGATATCAGCAAATGAAATTTATGCACATGCCATAGTTTTCAGATTTCCCGTGTCTGCCGTGACAGGAAATAAAATGAAGCAGGAAAATAAGAGAAACATGTGCACTAATCACAAATAATTTCTGACAAGCATCTAGATTTGTTAAGTAAGGTGGGCAATCTATTTTGTTGCTTGAATGGAAGATGATATATCTCACAGAGAAATGCTTCAATAATACGTTAATTTGCAAATGTGTGGCTCGCTCTAGCTCTAGATTTCTGAATCCAACGACGTTTTAAGTGGGTTTCAATGCGGGACTGATTCTGCGAGAGCGTTCTTGTGGCAGCGGTGTTGGAAATATTTACACACGCGCGCGCGCACACACACACACACACGCACGCACACAGAGCCACACACACAAACAACAAAAACAAAAACAAAAAATAACAAAAAACACTCACACATTTGCTACTGCAGAAGGATTGCTCTACAATCATACAGAACGTTTGTTATGATTGATTGTCTGATGTTAACTCTTCCCATCATTTTTGTTTATGATGCATTCCTGTTTCATTTCTCCTTCCTTCTTTCTTTCCTTTTTTTTTTTTTTCAAGGTTCTCTCTCTCACCCCACCCCCTCACACACACACACACACACACACACACACACACACACACACACACACACACAAGAACATACACGCGCGCGCAGACAACCCGAAAATGTTTACTCAGAAATATTAAAATACCACCACCACCCCACAGTTTCAGTTTCAGTTGCTCAAGGAGCCGTCACTGCGTCCGGACAAATCCATATACGCTACACCACATCTGCCAAGCAGATGCCTGACCAGCAGCGTAACCCCACAATAAATAGATAAGTAACTGAAAATTAAAAAGACAAAACAAAACAAACAAAGACCCATGATCCCTGGCATAATCTCAGGCTATGGCAAAATCAGGTTGTGTCCAATGTTCAGATCGGGTACAGGGCATTGACTTGCACACTACACCCTTGTTTACATGTCACTGAGTAAGGGGCTCCTCGGCCGTTTATCTCTGCCGTCCAGTGGCCGTTTGAGCGGGGCGATAAGAACAACAGCCATCATCCTATCAGCCATGCCTGGCAGTGCCGGGCCCTCCACAAACCTCGCTTATCGCCGTCACCATCATCACCCATTTGTCCACCGCCCTTTTCCTCCTCTTCAGCCTTGGTTGTTGTTGTTGTTGTTTTTTCTACGGACTCCCATCTCCGAAACAAGATAATGGGCAATTCCACACACAAGCATCGGACAACATGGGTGGTGTGTGTATGTGTGGATATATGTGCGAGCTGAACTGCATGTGGTGTGTGAGAGAGATGTAAAGAAGAGAGTCGCTGAGGGAGATGGATAGAGAGGGCATGAGAGATAGATAGATAGATAGAGAGATAGATAGATAGAGAGAGAGAGAGAGAGAGAGAGAGAGACAGAGAGAGAGAGAGAGAGAGAGAGAGAGAGAGAGAGAGAGAGAGAGAGCATAACATACATTTCTAGGGGGTGGCAGTGGAGGGGAGTGGGGAAGAGTGAAATATTTTGTTTGTTTCTTTCGGGTTTTACTCTTTGTTCCTCTTTCCGTGTCTCTCTCAGCATTGAACCACCGGCTTTTCCACACCGCTAACCCACACCCTCCTCCCCTTCCTGCTTCTGCTGCTGGCACGGGTCACACACGGTCAGGCCTGACAATGATAGGGATCAGTACCCCCCACATCCCCCAACCCCCCACCCTCTCTCTCTTTCTCTGTCCTCAACAGAACTATGAAATCTACAGTAAGCACATCTGCACACACACACATCATTGTGTGTGCCCGTCATTGTAAAATTCAGAATCTCGAACATATCAGTGCAGCACATTTGAATGAATACGAACACGCTGAAGACGTGAAAAGTAAAAATGTACGTTATGTAATGCATCGACTGAATAGTTATGAAGTCCACACGCTTTAATGCCTGGAAAAGTGTGTGTGTGTGTGTGTGTGTGTGTGTGTGTGTGTGTGTGTGTGTGTGTGTGTGTGTTGTGTGTGAATAGAATAGATTAGAACAATTTTATTGTCATAAAACCTTAAAGTTTATAAGACACAATGAAACGTTAACATGAGCATATTAAGAAGAGAAACATTCGTGAACAAATTTCGCCAGCCTTGGCTGTAATTCTGTTAGAAAGATCAATTCACTAGGCTTTGCATTTAGACGACATATATCGATTAGGAATCTGTATCTGTAAGTATTGTACTTTACACAATTGTCTAAAAGGTGAATCTCATCTTCTAAACTGTTACAAGTATGTGAGTGTATGCATGCCTGCACTGTGGGAGCAACAGGATATTGGAACGTATATATATATATATATATATATATATATATATATATATATCTTTGTATGTACGTGTGTGGGGTTGGGGGTGGGAGATATGGGCGTATGTGTGTGTGCTTGTACAAGTAAGTGTTCATCTCTGTGAGTGTGTGTGTGTGTGTGTGTGTGTGTGTGTGTGCCGTGGAAGCTGCGATACGTAGACTAGAAATGAGTGTGTGGAGGAGGGGGTAGAGGAGATGCAAGGTAATGTGTGTGTGTGTGTGTGTGTGTGTGTTGGAGCTCATGTACGTTTATATGTATTTGACTGTGCTTTCATATGTGCTTGTACAAGTAAGTGTTCATCTCTGTGAGTGTGTGTTTGTGTGTGTGTGTGTGTGTGTGTGTGCCGTGGAAGCTGCGATACTTAGACTAGAAATGAGTGTGTGGAGGAGGGGGGTAGAGGAGGTGCACGGTAATGCGTGTGTGTGTGTGTGGGTGTGTGTGTGTTGGAGCTCATGTACGTTTATATGTATCTGACTGTGCTTTCATATATGTGAAACTGCATGTTTGGTGCATTTCTGTTATGCATGTGTGGGTGTATGTGTGAATGTGTGTCTTCATATTTTACATTTATTCGCTTATTTATCACCATTGTTGTCTTATTTATTTATTTATTTATGTTTTATTATTATCATTTTATTAGTATTACTAATATTATTACTACTACCTTTTTCTATATTATAATTATTATTTATTTATTTATTTATTTATGCAAGCTTATCTATTATTTATTCCCCCGGTTTTTTTTGGTTTTTTTTGGGTTTTTTTCAAGGCCTGACTAAGCGCGTTGGGTTACGCTGCTGGTCAGGCATCTGCTTGGCAGATGTGGTGTAGCGTATATGGCTTTGTCCGAACGCAGTGACGCCTCCTTGAGCTACTGAAACTGAAACTGAAACTACAAGTATCACATAGTCTTTGTTCTTTCGGTGTATTTTGATATCTTCCCTGTTCGATTTGTAAGTCATCAGTGGGCGCTGATTCGCAACATGATCAGTGCTTTCCTGTGTTGTGTATTTCCTGTATTCTTTAAATACGGTTCAATTTTATAATTTGTCACAGCGTTCATGCAAAATTCTAATTTAGATGAACTGTTATGTTTCTGTTTCCAAAATTTTACATATTCATTTTCAAGCTTCTTGGATACAGCATACTTTAATCTTTTAACACTAAAAGTGAACTGGTTTTTCCAAACATAATCTAACCCAGTGCTAGTCAATACATTTCTTATGAAAAGTAACCACTGAACATTTTTATTTGTTTGACGATACATGCATCTATATGTTGTGTATACAAGTGAATTTTGAGGAAGCTCTAATATGTGTATCCAATAGCCAATAACTTGACATACTATTTTTAGGCTAATATGAAATCTTCCTAATTCTAAAACGGGGAGAACCATTGCTCTTTTATGTACACCAAATAATTGTTGACAAAACTTGACATGAAGTCTTTCATGTGTGTGTGTGTGTGTGTGTGTGTGTGTGTGTGTGTGTGTTGATTGGTTGACTGGTTGATTGCTGTTGCTGTCACTGTTGCCAGGACCTTCATGTCGTGAGATTCAGGGCCAGTGTGCCCTGACCGTCATCCTATCCTTGACCTGATGTCAGCAGGTCTGACTGACTCACAGAGTTCTGTGTCCAGGGGGGAGGGTGCGGGGGGGGGGGGTGTCCAGTCTAGTCCGTCCCTTGGGGGCACTGGCGTCTGTCCGGGAGAGTGAACGGAGCTGAGACGTCTGATACTATTCTGGGACCAGCCCAGTGACAGAAGCATTCAGAGGGACGATGGAAGGGGTCCAGGGGAGGAATGATAGCTATTGGGGGAAAACTGCCGCTGACAGCATCCAGCTCTGTGTACTTTGTAGGGGGGGGGGGGGGGGGGGGGGGGGGGGGGGGGGGGGGGGGGAGAGAGAGAGGAAGGGGGAGCAGGGGAAGGAGGTGGCAGAAAACCACAGGCCGTATATATTTTGCAGAGTGATGGTGGTGGTGGTGGTGAGGGGTCGGGGAGGAGGGGAGTGGAAGGGGGGGGGGGGGTTGGCGGAAAAGCAAAGCAGCCAGACAGACAGACCGATCATTCCATTCTCGTTACCACAGGATGGTGATCACGTGACTATATAACAGGGGACATAAATCACCTGGCCAGAGCAATCACTTCCTTTTTTTTTTCTTCTTCTATTTTTCTTTTTTCTTTTCTCCTTTTCTGTCCCTCAGTCAGATATTGCCACAGGCCCATTCCTCATCCCAGACACCAGCCCATATTCTCATAGCCCCCCCCCCCCCCCCCTCTCTCTCTCTCTCCCTCCACCCCCTTTTCTCCATCCATCCATCCACACACTGACAGACCACGGGGAGACACACAGTGATCATCAGCCAGTGGTCCACTTTCCTTCCTGCCCGACCCGCGCCCAGCCATCAGCATGGTGCTAAACGAGCGGTGATGTCATGGGTTCACCCCCTCTCCCCCACCCCCTCCTCCTCACCGTCAGTACCCTGTCTACCGTGCCCGCCACGTCAGCTGACGGACTGTCAGCACTCAGCTGCCTCACACGGAAACCCGGTGTGTTGCCTGGACATCACTCTGAGCACTGTGTTTCCACTCCGCTGGTGATGGGCCTGAAACACCGACTCCCCTTGGAGTTACTTCAGACCAGGCCATCTTTTTCTTCTTATATATATATATATATATATATATATATATATATATATTATTTCAAAGTCCACCACATGTACCATATTTTCCCCAACCACTATGTCCACAAGAACATTTTTATTATATATGTATGTATATATATCGTGTGTGTGTGTGTGTGTGTGTGTGTGTGTGTGTGTGTAGAAAAAAAGTGGGTCATTTGGAGGCAGAATCAAAAACCACTCCATCCCATGACCACAAAAGCGTCCAAGGGAGTTATTCCGGGGCCAGTGCAGTCCTTTCAGGGCAAGGGTTTGGAGTCTTCCCCGGGGACAAACTCCCCACTGAAGTTTCGTCAGGCTGTTACCGGAAAAACTCCACGGGGTGGGGTCATTCAGGGGGCATTCAGGGGTCATTCAGGGGGCATCACACCGGGCCCCCGGCACGTCACCTTACTGACTGTCAGCACCTGGCTGCCTCCTGTGGGAAGCTGGGTCTGTGGGCTCTGCTGTGCAGGTCTGCACAGTGTGTTCTTGTGTCACCGTGACCTGTCGCCAGCCGTGCTGCCTTTCTGTTTATCTATTGCCTTGTATGGACAGTGCATCTTTTTGTTTTTTTTTTTTTTAAATTTTTTTTAAATAGTAAACCCTCTCTCATACATAAAAAATAGGTAGCTGATTGTGTTTGTATGTATGTATGTATTGTACGTACGAATTTGTATGCGCATAAATATGTTTATTGTGCATGGTTGTGAGTTCAGGACTGGGTGTGTTTTGTATGCGTGTGTGTGCGGATTGTAAAGCGCTTTGTGCAATGAGGAAAGCGCTGATAAATGTCCAGTTATTATTATTATCATTATCATATCCTGATTTAAGTATTTATCTATTTTGCAGTTGCCGAGGAAATGCCAAAATCATAGTTTACCCCCCCCCCCTCTCCCCACACACACACGCACGCACGCGCGCACGGACAACACAGACCGGGTGATTACATTGATTCAAATTGTTTACGCACGTGAGTCAATAAAGGTCAGGATCCATTTCAAACTGCAGTGGACCGTCGTGTGTTTACAAACGTGCTCGAAGTTGAATACAGCTGGGAATGCGTTGTGAACTCAGACCACACAATGCACGTGCGAATTCAGACCACACAATGCGTTGCGAATTCAGACCACACAATGCGTTGTGAACACAGACCACACAATGCACGTGCGAATTCAGACCACACAATGCGTTGTGAACTCAGACCACACAATGCATGTGCGAATTCAGACCACACAATGCGTTGTGAACACAGACCACACAATGCGTTGTGAACTCAGACCACACAATGCGTTGCGAATTCAGACCACACAATGCGTTGTGAACACAGACCGCACAATGCGTTGCGAATTCAGACCACACTATGCGTTGCGAATTCAGACCACACAATGCGTTGCGAATTCAGACCACACAATGCGTTGTGAACACAGACCACACAATGCGTTGTGAACTCAGACCACACAATGCGTTGCGAATTCAGACCACACAATGCATGCGCGCGAATTCAGACCACACAATGCATGCGTTGCGAATTCAGACCACACAATGCATGCTCGCGAATTCAGACCACACAATGCATGCGTTGCGAATTCAAGACCACACAATGCATGTAAATTTGATGTAAACCGAATCCACAGTGAAGCATTTGACGCACGGCTGCTGGCATGACAGGGTGAAAACGGAGGGGCATGCACAGAAGTCTCCAGCAGCTCCTGTTCTCACGGGCTCGTTTCATCGTGATGACCCCAGAGGGAGTGTGGGGTTGGGGTGGGGTGGGGAGGGGAGGGATGGGGTCCCTGCCAGGTCAGGTGAAAATATTGACGTCTACAGTTTGCATAACAATCACTACTACATGAAAATGCATTTAATGACGTCAGAATGAAAACAACAAC
>NC_134882.1:26571698-26576698 GCF_041734735.1 Babylonia areolata | reverse complement strand
CAAAATATTTATATTGTTCTGCTGTTTGTATTATATCTTCTCCACAGTAAAAATATATTGGTACTTTTGGGTCACATCTTGTAAAGATTACCACTTTCATTTTTTCTATATCAATTTTTAATCCCCATCTATGGCAATATGTGTACAAATTATGTAATTTTTGTTGCAATTCTTTTCTTGTTAAAGACAGAATAACCAGATCATCAGCATAAAGTAAACATGGTACATTGCTCGGTGAAACAGCATTGAATTTTGGAGAATCGTTACTTTCCATAGATTTTACAATATCATCTATGAAAAAATATTAAATAAAGTTGGGCTTAGTGTATTGCTCTGTTGTACACCCTTCTGTACAGTTATTTCTGTGCTGAGACCTTCGTATGAATTTATTTGAATTTTGAAATTATCATACATGTCTTTAATTATATCAAATCATTTCCAGTTGTGCCCATTCTTTTCAACTTTAGGAACAGGGCATCGTGCCAAACATTATCAAAGGCTTTTTCAAAATCCACAAAACAACCGTATAATCTACCATTTTTTTTACCTTTATTACTTTATTAACGATCTTTTTTAGAATGAAGATTTGATCAGTTGTTCTGTAGTGTTTCCGAAATCCAATTTGTTCCTTTGTTAGGCGTTCACCTTGTTCTAGGTACTCAGTTATTCGATTATTTAATATTGTGCAGAATACTTTTCCCAAGGTATTGGTTAAGGTTATTCCCCTATAATTATTTGGATCTCCCGGGTTCCCATTTTTATACAATGGAATGTTTAAACTATTTTTCCAACATTCTGGATAAATACCTTGAGTGAAAATAATATTAAACATTTTTTGAATGATATGGATAGTTATTGGAAGACTTGTTTTGACTATTTCGTTTGCAATGCCGTCCAATCCTGGTGATTTATTATTTTTTTGATGCTTGCACGCTTTCTTGATTTCTTTGTTTGATATTGTTAAGTTGATATTTGAAAGCAGACTCTCATCTATTTGACTCTTTTTAAGTTCGTTTCTGATTTTTTGCCTTTGTTTTTCTTCTATATTCACCTCTTTGCCAATGAGCTTTTCCAGATGTGAAATCCATATGGATGTATTCAACTGATATTTGCGTGCGGCATTCTCGCCTGCAGTTTGTAAACTTTTTAATGTTTTCCAGACGGTGTTCGGATCTTTATAAAGGACGTCGTTGATTTTATTCGCAAGATCATTTGTGTACATTCTTTTTTTCCGTCTTAACAGGTGTGTGTGTGTGTGTGTGTGTGTGTGTGTGTGTGTGTGTGTGTGTGTGTGTGTGTGTGTGTGTGTGTGTGTGTGTGTCCTGTGCCAAACGTTGAGCACGATGAACAATGATGATTAAAAACATCTACTTAAAAGAAAACAAAGAACTGAGATGGTGGGAAACGCTTTGCTTGAGTCACAAGTTCAGTCAGCCACATTGATGGTAACTATCATGGCTTCCACTCACACAACCACATTGATGGTAACTATCATGGCTTCTACTCACACAACCACGTTGATGGTAACTATCATGGCTTCCACTCACACAGCCACACTGATGGTAACTATCATGGCTTCCACTCACACAACCACATTGATGGTAACTATCAGGGCTTCCACTCACACAGCCACACTGATGGTAACTATCAGGGCTTCCACTCACACAGCCACATTGATGGTAACTATCAGGGCTTCCACTCACACAACCACGTTGATGGTAACTATCAGAGCTTCCACTCAAACAGCCACATTGATGGTAACTATCAGGGCTTCCACTCACACAACCACGTTGATGGTAACTATCAGAGCTTCCACTCACACAGCCACGTTGATGGTAACTATCATGGCTTCCACTCACACAACCACGTTGATGGTAACTATCAGAGCTTCCACTCACACAGCCACATTGATGGTAACTATCATGGCTTCCACTCACACAACCACGTTGATGGTAACTATCAGAGCTTCCACTCACACTGCCACATTGATGGTAACTATCATGGCTTCCACTCACACAACCACGTTGATGGTAACTATCAGGGCTTCCACTCACACTGCAACATTGATGGTAACTATCATGGCTTCCACTCACACAGCCACGTTGATGGTAACTATCAGGGCTTCCACTCACACAGCCACATTGATGGTAACTATCATGGCTTCCACTCACACAGCCACATTGATGGTAACTATCATGGCTTCCACTCACACAACCACGTTGATGGTAACTATCATGGCTTCCACTCACACAACCACATTGATGGTAACTATCAGGGCTTCCACTCACACAGCCACACTGATGGTAACTATCAGGGCTTCCACTCACACAGCCACGTTGATGGTAACTATCATGGCTTCCACTCACACAGCCACACTGATGGTAACTATCAGGGCTTCCACTCACACAACCACATTGATGGTAACTATCATGGCTTCCACTCACACAGCCACACTGATGGTAACTATCATGGCTTCCACTCACACAGCGACATTGTTGGTAACTATCAGGGCTTCCACTCACACAACCACATTGATGGTAACTATCATGGCTTCCACTCACACAGCCACGTTGATGGTAACTATCATGGCTTCCACTCACACAGCCACATTGATGGTAACTATCAGGGCTTCCACTCACACAGCCACATTGATGGTAACTATCAGGGCTTCCACTCACACAACCACGTTGATGGTAACTATCAGAGCTTCCACTCACACAGCCACGTTGATGGTAACTATCATGGCTTCCACTCACACAACCACGTTGATGGTAACTATCAGAGCTTCCACTCACACAGCCACATTGATGGTAACTATCATGGCTTCCACTCACACAACCACGTTGATGGTAACTATCAGAGCTTCCACTCACACTGCCACATTGATGGTAACTATCAGGGCTTCCACTCACACTGCAACATTGATGGTAACTATCATGGCTTCCACTCACACAGCCACGTTGATGGTAACTATCAGGGCTTCCACTCACACAGCCACATTGATGGTAACTATCATGGCTTCCACTCACACAACCACGTTGATGGTAACTATCATGGCTTCCACTCACACAGCCACGTTGATGGTAACTATCATGGCTTCCACTCACACAGCCACACTAACGGTAACTATCATGGCTTCCACTCACACAGCCACACTGATGGTAACTATCAGGGCTTCCACTCACACAGCCACATTGATGGTAACTATCATGGCTTCCACTCACACAACCACGTTGATGGTAACTATCATGGCTTCCACTCACACAACCACATTGATGGTAACTATCATGGCTTCTACTCACACAACCACGTTGATGGTAACTATCATGGCTTCCACTCACACAGCCACACTGATGGTAACTATCAGGGCTTCCACTCACACAACCACATTGATGGTAACTATCATGGCTTCCACTCACACAGCCACACTGATGGTAACTATCAGGGCTTCCACTCACACAGCGACATTGATGGTAACTATCAGGGCTTCCACTCACACAACCACATTGATGGTAACTATCATGGCTTCCACTCACACAGCCACGTTGATGGTAACTATCATGGCTTCCACTCACACAGCCACACTAACGGTAACTATCAGGGCTTCCACTCACACAGCCACACTAACGGTAACTATCAGGGCTTCCACTCACACAGCCACATTGATGGTAACTATCAGGGCTTCCACTCACACAACCACATTGATGGTAACTATCATGGCTTCCACTCACACAGCCACGTTGATGGTAACTATCATGGCTTCCACTCACACAGCCACACTGATGGTAACTATCATGGCTTCCACTCACACAGCCACACTGATGGTAACTATCAGGGCTTCCACTCACACAACCACGTTGATGGTAACTATCAGGGCTTCCACTCACAAAGCCACATTGATGGTAACTATCCGGGCTTCCACTCACACAGCCAAGTGTCAAAGTATCAAAGTGTCAAGCAGCACGAGCTTTGCGTTTTCCAGTGCCCGTCCTGATGTGTGTGTGTGTGTGTGTGTGTGTGTGTGTGTGTGTGTGTGTGAGAGAGAGAGAGAGAGAGAGAGAGAGAGAGAGAGAGAGAGAGAGAGAGAACGAACGAATGAACGAACGAACAAACGAACTTTTTTTTAATGAGGGAAGTGGAATAAGCATGTACATGCTTTTTACATCCAGCCCTCAGGGCAAAGAGAAATGAAATCAATATAATCATAGGATATCAAAATGTTATAGAAGTACATACATGACATTCAAATACACTCAAATGCACAGTGGACACACACACAGCAAGCAAGCAAGCAAGCAAGCACGCGGTATTCACTCCACGCGCAATGCTTTAACCGTCTCCAGGACACACGGACACACAGAGCATTGCTGCCGTGTCTTCACCCCATCCCAAGTGAAAGGAACAGAAACAGAAAAGCCAACATCCAGGACTGATCCCACAATTTCCGTTCCGCACCTTAGAGCTTTCCACTCTGATGTGTCACTGAGCTCCACATCAATACCGTTATCTGTGACACTGACACCACCATCACAACCAACACAACATTAACAACAACAAGAACTACTACTACCACTACTATTTACCTCGACTACAACAACAACAACAACAACTACATCAAAATGAGATTCCATTCTCTGTCAGCTTCAAATCAATAAATATGATCTCACATGACCATAAGCATGCTTTTCATAATAATAAACAATCTAAATCAAAAATAATATTTGTAAACGTTTCTCCTGTTTCTTCTTTTTCTCAAAAGACGGTATGTGCATGCCAACGTATTGCAACTCTGTTTGTCAATCATAACTTATGAATGTTTCATGCAGTTTTAATCAACATATTTCAATGCATTCCCTGTTTCATCTAATGCTGTCAAAGGTGGTTCCAGCGTTGGGGAAAACCGTTCTTCCGCTTAGCATTCACAACATTCTTGTTTGTCTTTTCTCCAGGTTATCTGTATCATGGATGTGTGTAATCAACAGGTCACAACCACTGTCCTT